>NW_027104543.1:0-148966 GCF_902728285.1 Clytia hemisphaerica
CTTGGTGATGATTCAAACCCGATGAAGAAGAAAGCGAATCATGAGGATGACCCGAAACTGCTGTAATCAGACATGTTTTCAATTTTTTTATTTATTTTTTTTTACCTGGATTAGAACAGATTAGAAACAATCATGTAAAAAGATGAATGCTGATTGATGGAGCTAACCATATGATAATCTGATGTAATGTACATGCATGAAACACTGGCCGTATAGGGACCATTTTAATACTCTTCTGTGCTTAATTGTAGGGGGATTAACTTTACAATTTTTAGGAAAAATCAATAGCAATAGCATTTTATAATCCCCCCCCCCATTTCATTTTATGAAATACGATGAAATATTCTTTAAAAAGTGCCAAAACTTTCATTTTCCAAGGGGTTTTTGGGGAAAAATCACCCCTAGATCAATTACTTGACCCCCCCCCCACATTTTATGGATTTTCTCCCAGAGTACCGGGGGGTCAACACCGTACAGACCCATAGCGGGTGGCGGTGTCTTTTTTTTCCTTTAAAGTGAAAAGTCAAGTTGGTATTGATGGGGGTGGGTCCCCCTTTTTTAGAAAAAAGAGTTATCCTCATTGGATTGATACCAAAATGGGGTGGGTACCCTTTTTTTAAATAAATGATTCAAATTGGTATCCATCAAAATGACAGCAAAACTTTCCTAATTTTTGCCCCTAGCTAGAAAATACCCCGGGGTACATATCATCTAAACAGGTTTCAATGGGATTGTTTTAGCTTATAGAATGACCTGTAAATGAGTAATAGTATAAATACTTGAAGTTGTTTATTTTGGGACTTTTTCGATTTTTCAAGTTTTATTTGATCAAGCCCGGCAAAAACATTTTTTCTGTATAGCATTTGGTAATGAGTGATCTATTCTGTTCTAAAATATGTACTAATAAAGCCCCTAGTTTTTGCACACAGTTATATTCAGATAATATTATCAGATGGATTTGCTAGCTTCATTGGGTTTTTTTATATTGTCAGTTTTCATCATTTCTATTTTGCATATGACATTTTTTGTGTGTTGAAGAAAAGTTTTAAAAATAGTTTTTAAAGTTTTTCTCTTACCCGGGGGTGTGGGAGGGGGTGGGGCCCCTTTAAAAGCTGAAACGCAAAGTTTCAGATTGGTATGTACAAATTAGGGGGTGGGTCCCCATGATATTTTGTAAATTCAAAAAGTCCATGTTGGTATCGATACCAAAAAGGGGGTGGGGCCCCCCTTTTCTGAAAATTAGGTTCAACTGGTATCGATACCAATACGGGGTGTCCCCCCATTTTGAAAATTAGATTTTCAAGGTGGATCGATACCAATTTTGGGGTGGTGGGGTAACTTAGCTCAAAAGGTCAAAAGTCAGGTTTTTTTTGGGCTATGGTTGGTATTATAAATGTTGACCCCCCCCTGGGTACCAAGCTTTTAAAATGTTCATTAAACAATTTTACTCTGCCTTAAGCAAGAAAAAGTAATTTTGAAGTTTTTCTTTTTTTGATAGCTCGACATAGAGTTGTGACTCTCTGAAGTGAATAGGCCTCATGGGCGAGAGCAAGCCCATGAGGCCAATGTATAAGCCAATCGAACACAATTGTGTTCGATTGGCTTAATGCATTGGTCGTGGCTTCTTCACAAAGACGAAAGACAAATCTGGACTTATTTCGTACTTTCCAGTCTCTTGTTCGTAGTTTTTCTGACTTTCTGGTTCTTTGTGAGTTATTTTCTATGTTTTCTAACTTACTGAATGACTTACCGACAGATCGCCACCGGTGGGATTCGAACCCACTAAATGCAAAGTTCTGATGTTTTGAAACCCATTGCCTTATCCACTGCGCCACGGATTCATGCCAGGATAGCGCTTCTGACGGCTATTTGTATTGTACAAACTGCAGACCAGACTGTATTAAGAGAAAATCACAAAAGAGTGCTTGTTTCGAGCTCCAACCCTAACCCCTAACTGATAATAACCCAATTCCTAGCCAATCTGATACGTAACCACACCCAAACCACACCCATACCCAACCCTACCAAGTCGCCTGCAGGTCCTGACACTATTCCCGCATACCGGATCCGAAAAATAGATACATGTCTTTCGTCTTTATGAAGAAGCCTTCACCTTATGCATTCGACTGGTTCGACTAATTGATTCTGTTGATTAAACGTTGATTCTCGTTCAACATTTGAAGAATTAAAAACGAGATGATATGAATCATTTTAGCCTGGATTCTAGAAAATGCAGATTATGCAGGCCCACATGTTTACTGCAGGTTGTGTGTCAAAGCCCGTTCGTTGCGTTGATTTATCTATCATATCGATACTTAACCTCCCTAATAAGAGGCGCTCGAAATTGAAAGGAATTGAGGTAAATTGGAATCTAATTTCATCGACCACCCGTCAAACGCAGTCAAACGTAATCGCATATCAATCGAACGTAATTGAATATCAATCGAACGTAATCGAATATCAATCGAACGTAATCGAATATCAATCGAACGTAATCGAATATCAACCGAACGTAATCGAAGATCAATCAGAAGTAAATCGAATATCAATCGAACAGTTAGCCACAATAGCCAAAATGCGTATCAAAGATTAATGCTGCGAAAGCGCTATATCGTTTACTTGACTCTCAAGCAAAAAAATGCACCGCAAAACTTCTAAAGGGATTCATGAAAAAAATAACCCGGCACTTTTTAATGAAATTAACATTTTCAAAAACTTTGAGAAATTGCCTAAAATTTGAGCCATAGATGAAAGAATTTGAGCCAAGCCAACCTTGAAAACTAATTTGAAGATCAACTTTACTTCCCAAGAACAAGATCTACGGGGTAGGCGGAACCCACCTAGATCCGCGCATTGCCGGATAGGCTATCTCCTAGCCTGGATATCCAGACCGTAAACTATTTCACCGTCTAGTTTTTTTAATATTTTGTCTCTGGTTTACGGTCTGGTCCAAGTAACTCGTCTGCAGGGATATCTATCCCTGCATATGCAAGTGTCTCTAATTGGTCAGTACGCGCCCAGGGGCCGTTGACAAACGACTTTCCTTTTTTTTAACGGCCTGAGGCCGTTAAGGTTCAGACCCCCTCCCCCCCCTACGTCTTAGCGGCCAAAAAAACTCTTCAAAAGTAAATACTTTCACTGGTCCATGGCCGCCATGTTCTTTCAATTCGTAATCCTCAAAGTCAAAGTTCTTTTTTTCGCACGGAATAAACATGTGGTTTTGAGCCGTGACCTTTCAATTTTGAAACTCCAAGCCCCGCAGCAAGTCAGGGCGGGATAGGTGGAGCAAGGAGTCAACTGAGGCGGAGGGAAAAATTGCCGACTTTCGTCACGTGACCAGTCATTTTTCTTGTCAAAGCATTAACCTTTAGAAGCCAGAACACGTATATATACGGTTCGCGTATAGCCAGAACACGTATATATACGTTTTTGAACAATATACAATGTAACCCTGTTTCACTGGCACTGGGGAGCCGTAAGCCGTAAAAATTGAGTATCCCCTGCATCGAAGAGAAGGGAGACTTTCAGAAAATATATACTTTGCCGAAAAAATATCGCGTTTGGTAAGACTTTTCAAAATGTAAACAAAGCTAATATTCCATTACTCAAAACCACATAAACATATTGAATAATTTGGTTGCAGAGGAAGGTAGCTGTGAACTTAAGTGTTTATTTTCTTTTTATTATGGTGTTTTATTATTGGATATTCACACAGATGATGTTCAGAAGGATTTGGATAACAATAATAGACAGAATTAGGTATTATTCAGTATCTTTCCTCACATAAGGGGGTCTTGTACTTTCCCTAAAAGATAGCTGTTTTTGAATGTTTTTATGGTAGATTTTGAGCTTCTTTCACTATAATGTTGCTTTAGAATAGTTTGAGTAGATGCTGCAAAACATTTTAGAGAGTTCAAGAGGGAATTTAAGGACTCTACAGTGCCATTTTGCAATGACGTGAATGTTGTCGGCCGCACAAAGCTAATTCTAGGGGAAACTATGATATGCCGAAACATAAATTCTGAGATAAATAAGTATTTTTGTGCCTTATAATTACTCATGCTCATCACTAAAGACCTAAGGTATGAGAAAATCAAGTCTATTTTAGTACTTGGGAGACTTCCCCCACTTTTTTCAATATTTTTTTTAAATCCACCGAAAAAAGTGACGTTAATTTTTTTTCACTATTTTTGGTACCTAGATATCAACTTCTAAATTATTAAATGATTTTTTAAATTCTTTTAAACTGCAATAATATGAAAGTACAATCACTAGGCTTTCCAGAATGGGGTCACTTGCTCCATAAGCTTTTGTCAATCAAAAGTTATTCGCTTTCGTAAACCCTAGTTGATTTTGCAAAAAAGAGGGCGGCGTGGGGTACTGAACCGATAGAATCAAGCGGCTTCTAAAGGTTAATTGGTGATCGGGAATAAGGTGAATGTCATGTGGTTGCTTTGGTCTTAGCCTTTCTTCACATGTTTCTACTTTTTGGACTGATGAAAATTGTAAGTGAGACTAATTCCCTTTTTTTTAAACTTTTTTAACGGCATTGCAGTGACCCCCTCCCACCCCTTACGGCCAGAAGCCGTTAAAAAAAAGGAAAATCGTTTGTCGACGGCCCCCCAGTCAGTGAGGCTGGAACTTCTACTTTTGATGATTACAATTTTACCAGCTTTTTAGCGATTTTTGCCTCGCTAACCCAAATCTCGCAACCTCTTTACCTAAAGGAAGATCGAAATTAGAGTTTTTCAGCGTTCCGAAAAAAACGCAAAGCAAAAATTTTTTCATCTTCACAGGATCGATTCTCAACAACAAAATACATCTTTTGGTCTTTGGGTTTGTTTCTGACGTTTTTCCTTCAAAGAATATCGATCACTTTCCTTTTCCCCTTGAGCGCGCGAGAAAAAAATGATTAGCTCGCATTCTTGCGCGGGCGAATAAAGATGAGGTGGCAACATCTTGCACTGAGGGTGCTACTTAGTTTCCGCCCTTTTTTGCGCCAACAATAGAATGATCCAAATACGGGGGTTTCCCAAATGATAAACAATGTCGTTTTGTAAGTGTTTATTTTCTAAGAGATACAAATTGTATATAGAATATTATTAACTTATTTACTTAAGTATTTTTGATCCCAAATTTAAATATTTGGTTAAATAAAAAACAAATGATAGCAGTTCCGTTTTTCCTCAAACCCCCGGGAAAAGTATTTTTGCCGACTTAGCTATTTTACAAATCTCGGAAAAGAACTCCCATAGGAATTCCGATACATAACCCGATTGGTTCATTTCGGAACGGCTTCAAGAAAGTCATAATGGCAGATGATTTTAAAAGTTTCTGAGGAAATGTGTGGAATTTATCGATGTTGATGGCTTGTTGATTCTTTAAAGAAAAAAGATAACAGGTATAGCTTTTTCTAATCCTGGAATATCGAGGTTCCAGCTACACTGCCAGTCACTGAGCAGAATTTTCGCGGGGTTTGTGATATTTTTCGATGCGCGCGCATAATTTATGGAAAAAGCTGACCTTGCAAAAAAAGATAAACAAATGAAAATGAAAACGCAGGTTCATTTCTAAACAAAATGGCCGCTGGAAAAGAGCCTTTATAAATGTGGCTGATGTTTTGATGTAGCTTAAAGTAGTTTTGAAAGATTTTTGAGTTTGTAAAAGAGGTTTTATATTAAGTTAATTATGTGTGTCTGCCTGGGTTTACAAAGTTTTGATAGTCTGTAAACAAGGGTTCACTCACAGTCTGGGAAATCCTCTCAATTGCACGCTTATGTTCCGAGGCCGTAAGCGCGCAATTGCACGGTTATCAAAATGGCAGAATTTTTAAGCGTGTAATTACACGCTTATCGAAATTGTTCTGAAACGGGCGGTAAGCGTTAAGCAAGATTGACGGGTGACGGCTGGACGCTTTTGCGCTAAGCGTGCAATTGCACGCTTTAAAATTTCCTATATTTCTGAAAGCTAGATTTCCTTGACTAACTGTTGAACGTAAATCGAATATCAATCGAATCAATCGAATTTTACCCAGAATCTTACGTTCGATTGATATTAGCCTGGGAATCCAAGCTCATAATTTTAGAAAAAACAAAAAATAACTCACCTCACAAAGTTCTAAAATTATAGAGCTTGGTGCAGGTAGATTAGTCTCACACAGAATGTTATAAACAGCCTGTGTGTGAACCCTTGTTGACAGAGTTTCTGAACTTTGGAAACCCAGGCAAACACACATAATCAACAGGACCCTGCCGACGCACCGGACTGTCCGGTGTATTTGTCCGGTGGAAAAAAGTATCCTTTCGCTACACCGGATGCAATAAGTCCGATGTCAGTCCGGTGTTGCATACAGGGAATTTTGGACGCCGGACATTTATGAAACAAAAAATTAAGAAACACCGGACGCACCGGACTGGTCATGTCCGGTGTTTTGATTGTCCGGTGGGAAAAAATATCCTTCTCCGACACCGGACATCCGACTTCCTTAAGTCCGGTGTAGAAATTGTCCGGTGGTAAAAAAAATTCTAATTTTACACCGGACTTTCGCGTGTCCGGTGTTCGTTGAGTCCGGTGCGTCGGCAGGGTCCTTAATCAACTTACCATAAAACTCCTCCACAATTTATAAAGACTTTTAAAGCTACTAAAAACCAGATAAAAACATCAGCCACATGTATTTAGACTTCCAGCCAACAGCCATTTTGTCTATGTTTTCATTTTCATTTGTTTTCCTTTTTTCTGCAGAGTCAGCTTTTTCCATAAATTATGCGCGCGCATCGAAATAATCAAAATGCGCGCGAAAGTACTGCTAAGTAATACGCCGAAAGCTGGCCAATCAGGCCGAACTTGCATTGCAGGGAAAAATCTCCCGCCCTGCAGGCGAGTTACCTGCGCTGCGCCAAGCGTTAAACCAGCAGCAAAAATATCATAAACAAGACTGTGAAAAAAGTTTAACGCTTGGATTCCCAGGCTAGATTGATATTAGATTGCGTTTGATTGCGTTCGATTGATTCGATTGGAATTTTCGTTCGATTCCATTTGATTGACATCGTCTGGTTGTAGACTCTTTTAGCCCTCTTCCTTCGGGCTTCTATTTTCTTTCATCCCTAAAGGAAGAGTCCATTGATGTACATTTGAATAACTAACATGTCAAAGTCTTTAATAGACAGATACTACCTATTGATCTACCAGTTACCAGTTAGATGAAATTTCAAAACAAAAAAACAAAAAAAGTCTTGCGTGTGCAGTGTGCACGTGAATTTTTTTATTTTAACGCCACTTTGCCTACCATTATTGATTTCCGGACAAGCAAATCAAGAAAATATTGCGGAAATATTGCGGAATTACCGCTTTAATGTTGCCGTTAGAGGTGTTCCTGTTCCCTCCCTCTCATATTTTTTTATGTTGCATCTTATAAATCTTGGAGAAATTCTCTCAAAGTCAAAGTGTCTCAACTAGCCGTATTGTATAAGGGTTGCGAAGCGATCCAGACTCCACCTCAATTCGCATCGCAAGTTGCTAGCAAAATAATAGACACTCTGATAAAACCCCAAAAGAAGAGACAGGGTCTTAAGCCTTATAATACCCCAAACACACCACACAAACCTCGGCGGCACAACTCCCGCCACCCCCCGCGCCCCCGCGCAACGATCTTTCTTTCATTCTAGTTCTTCTAATGTAAATGGTGCCTTAAAAATCGAACGATCGAACGATATTCGTCGAACGTTCGAAAATTTTGATTCGAATCGTCTCCGTCTGTTCGAAATCATCAAAAGTAAACAAAAGCAAAAATCTGTAAAGATGGCTTGTTGTTGGATCTTGGTCAGTTTTGATTTGTTTTCTTGACAAATTCGACAAATTTGATTACCTCCGTTTATCATTGAATATCCACTTGGTTTTGCAAAGTAAGTTTAGTTCACTTTTAAAAGAGCACTTTTCCCGCCCGCGCGACCAGCAAAAACTTCTCATTTATTGATCTTATTTGATACTTGATGGTTACTTTTAAAAGTCAAGGAATGATGAAGATCCTTTCCGTCATCTTTCAAACAAATTTTTCCATTTAACAGCAAAATAAACATTTAAAACCGAAGAACCACTGTTTAGATGCGTGCCGCCCGCGCGGCAATTTGATCAACTTCAGATTTTAAGTCCGTGTTTCGGCTTCCGGTAATTTTTTTGCTGTTCACTGCTAGGGTACACCATTTTAAAACGGCATTTTTCGCAGTCCTAGCTACGAAACCGAGAAAATTTTCGTGGCTTCAAGCCAAACCATTCAAGGTCATTTTGATAAAATCATCGGTTTGAAGATGTGATTTATATAGCAAATTTTATAGCAAATTTTCGCTTGGGATAGAAGTTAAAGGTATGTGCACAATATAGCAAAACTGCTTCGCTCATAAATTCGCTTCGCAAAAATGTAAGAAAATTTCTCTCTCAAGTCAAAGGATATCGATTTCCGATTTTGGCTCAGAAACTATCAACTCGCAAATACCCAGTATACCGGGACACAGTGACTTTAGTTCGCTTTTTTATTCTGATAGTGCTCACTGGGCAAAAGAAGAGATTTCCAATCCTGGAAATATATTGATAAAATGATATTCCATATGCTTGTAAATATTGAAATATGACTTTTCTATACTTCCAAAGTTTAGGATTATTATAGATGACTGAAACATCATATTTTCATTTGAAAATATTTCCAACTTTTGGAAGTATATTTCAATGAATTTCAAATTTGGAAATATCATGAAACATGATATTTCTTAAACTTTGGAAGTATAGAAAAGTCATATATTTACTAAAATGTATATGGAAATATCATATTATCATTCATTAAATTCGATTTATTATATTAAAATAAGTTATGCTCAATTGAATAAAAAAGTAACTTTCAGAAGGTGCTCGAAAACGTTAAAAATCGACCGATATTTTACATTATATAGACTTTTGACCTGATTTGCAATACCTGACCGTTCCATTCTTGGCTTTAAGGAGATGTTCCTTGGAAATAAATACGGTATAATTTTGCCTAATATAATGACATTGCAAAAAGGAACGACATTGAATGGTACTTAACTTCCAAAATAGTTGCGAAATACTCTAGTTTTGCAAAATTTTCTCTGTAAAAGCACCCTACAAAATTTTGCTTGGCTCAATTTATTAATTTTACATGCGATTTTACTGTGATCATTTAACCTGTGGATACAGACAGTCAAATTTGACCTTTTTTAGCTGATTTAGGGTGGTCTTATCAAAGTATTTTCAGCGTAACCTATAAAGTTAAATCTTGATTTTGCTATTTTCAATCTCGTTGAAAATTAGCAAAAAGTACACAAAAAGTAAATTGTAAAGTGGTTATAAATTATTGTATTTAATAAATGTATTTCTTTATAAAACAAATTTCTGATAAGTTTCGTATGTCCCTATTAAAGAGAACAGACGCGTGTATAAGCGTAACATTCTGCACGAACTAGCCTTCCCTACTGACTATCTATTATCGCGCATAAAAACCCACTGAGCGCTTTCTTTATAGTTTCAAAAAACAAACAACCTCATGAAAATTGAGCTATGTACAAAGGAAAAAAAAGGTGTGTAGATAATTATTTTTTCATAAAGTAAGTGGGTTTGGTTTTGAAAATCATCTAGGTATTTTGGAATTAAAATCTTTTATATTAACACATTCTAGATCTACCATAAGTGTACCTCTTTAAAACCCTTTTTCATGACATTCATTTATATTTTACAAGAAAAATAAAAACTCAAATTCAATTTGAAAAAGTTTCACTCATTATGACGGCACAGACTGTGAATTCAGAGTATTGAGCTTTCAGAAATTTCGTACACAGGCAGAAGATTGATTTCGATTTTGTAGCAAAAAAAAAACTGTTAAAAATAACAATAATAACAAAAAAACATTTATTTACTGTTGCTATTATCATTAAATTATTAAATTGAATCATTAAAAATTCTTCAAAAAATATTCTTCTAAATCGAGTATAGATAGGATGACTAATCAGGTCCTGAGAGGATGATTTGGCCTCAAACTTTCATTATTCTTACATAGAAACACGTGTATTCATTTAGTCAACCTTTGCTTTCTTTTTGATTTCTTTACAATGTAGCTTCATTATTTGATCATTTCTGTTTCACAATATAAAAAACATCTTTCTGACTGACTTTGAAAAAAAAAAATGAAAAAAAAAATTGATTTTTAAAAATTCACTAACGAAGTTTGTAATAAAAGCCATGTCTTTTTAAAATGTTAAAAAATATTTTATATCCCTATTATTTTCTATTCCAACCCCGTAGATGAGCCCGATGAAACCCTGGAAAAAAGTCAAAAGACAAAAAATTTGAAATATTTCTTTAAAAAAGTCAGCTAGTGCCTCAATGGACGTAACAAAGCTTTATTTTTTGGATGACTCGACTCGAATTCAACAAGGACCGAAAAAGAAGAGAAAGGGTAAACTAGAAGAATTTCTAAAATAATTTAAATTATCTTTTTAAAAAAAGAACACATTGTTTGAAAAAATATAAGAAAGACAGACAAATGAGTAGAAGATCCTTTAGAAAAATTAAAGTTACGTTTTAGCAGGAGATTACTTTGACGTACCAACACACGACAAATCTTCAAATGATGACGAATTGCCGTCGACGTGTCGTTTTTCTGTTGACGTCGGCGTCGACGGTGTTTCGTTTGAAATGTCCATAACGCTAGATTGTCGTGTAACAGAAATATGGTCACCATCTAATAGAAAAAAAAAACAGAGAAAATCGAAATTAATCAATAAGTATATATGATAAATCATCAACTTGAAAAAGTAATTGAAGCTTTACACAAACGAGCTAACAATATCAGAACAAATTCGTTCATTAAAAGTGGTAGAGAAATCAATGTAAATCAATCGTGTAATACAGAAATATAGGTATTGTATGTATTATACCATTATTGTTAAGGAATAATATCAATTTGTTGTTCTTTCTCCTATTTCTTACTTTATCTGACTATGTCGCATAGCATACTAGACTACCTTATTGGTATATATTTTCGCGTGTTACAAATTTTCGCGAATCGCAAAATTTTTTCGAAAAAACGTGCTTCGCGTGTATTAAATTTCGCGATTGCAGACTTCTGGAAAATTTTCGCGTGTATTAAATTTCGCGATTCGGAATATAAAGCAAGAAAAAGAATGATTTTGCTTGAAACACAACGTTTTTGATGTAAAAATACTAACAAATTACTAAGAAAGAATTTTTCGCGTGTATTTAATTTCGCGATTTTGTAATTTTGAAAAATTTAAACAGTATTAAATTTCGCGAAAATTGACCAAAAAACTCGCGAAATTAAGTACCCGCGAAAATTTGTAACACGCGAAAATATATACCAATAAGGTAACAATTTCATCCAAAAAATTTGACCGAAAAACAAGGTTAATGGCGTTAATTACATACCTCATCGTCCCCATAATTGGCGGCATTTATTACACCAAAGCTAAATTTTTTCCATTTTAACCCGGCCCTAATTCAATACCGATCTCTTACATCAGCCGTTATTACACCAATGACGGAATAATCATGCTAATAAGGGGCGACGTAAAAAGAGCCAATAAGCTAAAATACAAAATACTGAAATCAGAGCATCAGCACATACCTTCAGGGAAATGCAGTACTTCAAAACTATCTCTTAAATGATAGTCCATATCCGTTAGATCATCGACAGAATCTAAAGAGCGTGTCTTGGGCGGTGAAATGGCGGCCATGTTATTTGTGATCCTCTCCCTGGCGGAAATAAAAGCAAAATATATCACAAAGTTAGCTTTCAACATTTGCCTATATTTTAAGAGATGTCAGCGGCTTTGGTCAGGCTAAGTAAACTATCGTTCTCAAAAAATACATTTGTTGTTTTAAAATCCTTCTCTTATTATACAAACCAACCTTAAATATACCAATAACGCTATGCCCGCGATTGTTCATTTATGGCCCGCCAGTGATATTTATGTCTTAGTCGAAGAAGAGGGCATACTTAACAATAAAGGGTCCATTCTATGGACAATTAAGATGAATGCTTTTTTCTACTTTTCAAAACAAAATATTGACTTTAGAAAGCAAAATCTGAAATTGTATTTAGCCCGGTTAGCTATCATTTATGCCAGCAAAATTGACGTCAAATACACTACAATGCCCTCAGAGTGAGTTATAATAGCGAGTAACATCATGAAGATGGTACGTTTTTTTCTTTTAAGTATGAATCGACCATTAGGGGTTGGTCCATTGAATGTTTGCTCTAGAATTGAGTTGAATTGCACGCACTCTTACCTTTCTGTGCTCATGTTTTGTATTTGAGCTTTCAAGATTTCTTTCATTTCGTCATTTTCTTTATTCTTCTCGGGATCGCCATCTGTTTCTTCCGATTGCTGAAGAAAAGCAAATTAAAGTTCTCACTTGATTTTAAATTATATACCGAAATTATGTATCGACATAGGTTTGTTGAAAAAATCGAGGCAGTGTTTGTTTTGATGTGGAAGTCAGAAGATTTATAAACGCATATTTAAATGGAATAAAGTTTCACAGGGATTAGATTTCGCGATTGAGCTCATCCGCGGGGACTTAATTTCGCCGGTGGCACGATTGAGAGACAATATCTTCACGATTTTGTTTGCCTTTTACGGCCAAATCATGCATGTTGGTTGTTGAAATTCGCTTTATTAGCGCTCCTAAGATGCCAGTAAACATTCAAAAAGGAGCTCACTTGACATTTTGAAGTTTTAATTTAAGATATTTCAATCTTTCCAAATTTCCAATCGGCCTTAATTTGGCGGATGACACCCAAATCCGAGAAATCCGCAAAATTTAAACCATTAAAGTACAAATTCATCGATAATACTTACAATGATGTCGTCCAGCTTCTCTCCTGCTGTACTTTCAGCCCTGTACAAAGCTTGTATATCATTCAGCATATCTTTCCGTGATTTCACTTGGAATTCAATCAAAATCTCTACACATCTAAAAAAAGGAGACCGGTACTAGATTGATATTACAGAGGCCCCGCGGTTTGCGTGATTGCGTGAATGGGCATTTTTGGTTGCGTGAATGCGTGAAAATTAAAAAAAAAAAGCGTGAATGCGTGAATTAAAAAAACTTGCGTGAACGTGAAAATGTACTTTTCGATTGCGTGAATGCGTGAATCTGGGCTATTTTGTGCGTGAATACGTGAATTTTCCCTTTTTTCCACCAATTATGTGCAGTTTTCTCGATTTTCCAATGTTTCCCCGATTTTTCACAAAATACTTTCCGATTTCTGAAAAATCGGATTATTGCGTGAAACTCGAGGAAAATTTGCGTGAATGCGTGAATTTCGAAAAAAAATTGCGTGATTGCGTGAATTGAAGGTCCGCTGGGGGCCTCATTACAATGAAGAAAAAAAAATATTTTAGGAAGGTATTCTAAACCTGTAGGATGAGTGGGTGGTTCCAAAAACGAGTAGATAATATTATAGAACCTTAATTTTAAATGTTAAGTCGATAGACGGCAAGAGAGCTGAAAGTTTTGTGTCAAAGTACTGCATATATTTGGTTATGTAGGAATTTCTGATGCAAAACCTAAGATATTCTTACTTTGTTTGTTTTGGCAACTGAGCTAATGATTCTAAAGGATCTGCATCCTCCGACGCCCTCAATAAACAAGGCGCCCAAACGATAGCTAGGGCGTTGGGTGACATTTTGTTGTGCTCCACTAATGAAGTTACTCTGAAAGGAAAAAAGAATCCAGTGTTCAAATAATTAAAATCATTGAGGATTGAGTAGTACTTATTTTCGTTACAAACTCTAAAACTAAAAGTGTTTGGCCTCAATGTAAACATTCTGGGTCCCAGTCTATAGAAAAAAGATTTTATGAAATAAACGTTGGAATTGTTTTCGACCATTTGAAATTCCAGCCGAAGACTACTTTCGAAAGATAGAAATGAATACAATGATATTTCACCATGAACATCAAAATCAGTGATTAAGTATTTTCTTCTTAGACGGAAAAAAGATAACAACAAACAGATAAGCCCATTTTTTATATCTTTATGAAAAATGCCGAAATTTGGGATCTATTTTCCAAAAAAATGAGAACTTATATCCTTCTCACCTTCCTAAATGTACGATAAGTCTTTCTAATAATAATTTATTCTCTTTTGGTAAATGTTGAATCAGTTCGTAGAGCGTGGAATGAATTTCTTTCTTGTTTTCCAAGTCTAAAAAAATGAAAAATGAATAAAAAGTTCATCGCTTATGAATGAACACCCAATTCAAATCATCAAGCAAACTATGGAGAGTAAAGTAAGTTTCTAATCAACTGATGAGTGCGTAAGCAGCCCGGGGGGACACTCATATGATCTGGCCTACGTCATGTGCCGCGCTTAAGGGTTGGGTTTTCAGCATCCAGAATGCACTGTAAGTGTGTGTTCCTGTGAGATTGCACTGCAAGGGTAGAATTTTAAAACAAAATCAAAATAATTTGATAAAGAAAAAAATTTTTACTTCTCGTTTGTTTGAAAAAGTTTCTATTGTATGATAATTACAGCTGACAAGAATATTTTTCTCAGTTTTTATTTAAAACAGAAAATTTCCCAAGCTTCTTTTTTCACACAAATTTACAGCTGAGAAATACAGTACACTATAGGGGATGGGTAAATCAAGAGGAAATGCACTGACAGGGTATCTTTTTAGCCATATTGAACTGCATTGTAAGGGTACGATTTTGAAAAGCAGATTTTGCGCGGCAAAATTTTCGAAATCGCGTGCCCCCCCCCCGGGGTAAGCAGGCAACTCCGAGTATTGAAAAGAAATAAAACTTTTCTTTAATCTTTATGAAAGTTAAGTACATGTCATATCTCATATCTCATATCTCATATAAATTATGGAACACCAAACGAAAGAGAACGTAGTTACCTGTAGATCGTATGAAGTCATCGTAGTAATTGAAAGGTATAATCGGTTGAGGTAGTTGACGGAAAAACAACTTCAGTATTGACGCTAACGTGTGTGGTTTCTCATCTTCCAAGATTAATTCTTCCGCTTCTACAGTTGTAATGAGAATAAACAATAGATTCTAAAGGTTTTGTTTTTGAATAAGAGTGATATAGTATGCTTACTCGTCAATTTTAATTTACAAGCTTTTTTATATTGAATTGACACGGATGTGGAGCAAGATTGGTCAGAAAGAGGAAAGGAAAAACATTTTTTTGTTTATATCAGCATAATATAACAAAATGCAGATACTGCCCTTATATGTTACATGTGTCTGATATGAAACGGGAACACTTATGTAAAAATAAGACCTTTAAAAGTTTAAAACACCTAAGACACTAGGTTTGAAGGTGTTAGTTAACAAGGGTTGATCGAACGTCAATATTGTGTTCCTGTGACGAATTCAGGCGTTTGGATATCATTCTACCCTGGGATGTTGAGCCTTTTCATGCAGATTTAGACGTTAGAGCTTAATACAGTGGAGTCTCCATATCTCGAACACGCACGGGAAACAGAAATTTATTCGGATTAGCGTAAATCACCGATTAAGCACCCGGGCGCTTGTTTAATTTTTCAGGCTCTGAGGGAGGCGCTTATTCAAGCGGGGCACTTATTCAAGCGGGGCGCTTATTTTTTTATTTCAGAAATTCGTATATCAACAAATTCGGAATCTGCTTAAACTTAACTTCAAAAAAGGATGAATAAAAGAAAAATCCAATTGACAATTTCTATCATTTTATTCTTAATCGTTTTTTTCTTTTTAAGACAATATCTTATTCAATCAATAACAATATCTTTGTCCTCGTCTTCATCTTCTTCAATAACAAGTTAATTTTTTTCGACTGTTAATCATCTGAAGAGAAATTCTTATCCCGGAAATTAGCCTATGCCACCAATTCGAATAAGTGCCCCTCCCTGGAGGGGGGCGCTTATTCAAAGGGGGGCGCTTATTCGAGCGGGGCGCTTATAAAATTATTTTAACTAAATGGGGGGCGCTTATTCGAGCGGGGCGATAATTCAAGCGGGGCGCTTAATCGGTGATTTACGGTATGGAAGTTTCGAGTAATTGAGATTTGTTTATTAGGCATTATCAACTGAAGAGACCAGAAAATTTGTTCGAGTTGAGGAGACATGCGAGTTATGAAGACTCTACTGTACACGTGAAACATCTTACGAGAGGATTGGGTTTTAGTTAACAAGGGTTGATTTGAACGTAGCATGTCTGTTCATGTGACGACTTCAGACTTTTTCATATCATTTTACCCTGTTAAACTCGAACTCAATCCCCTCTCCCCCATCTCATACACGGATTTTGACGTAAGGATTGATAAACACATGGCTACAGCGTCATCAAAAATAAACGCAAAGCCAATTCCAGTCAGAAGTATACTCTAGTCTAATATTTTTGTCTTAGGTACTTCTGATTACAAGCTATTTAATGAAGTCCGAACGAAAGTCATTGTAAAAAACAGGATCTGGTAAATTGTTTCAACTTTATCGTCAAGTTTTCTGTTGTCCGATAAAAGACAAGTTGCAATTTGCATACTTTTTGACCACGTTGTCATATTCGACTTTTGAGACTAGTTTATTTTCAAGTCACGTGATTAAAAATATGCAAAGCTATGACGTACGAAAGCTCTTAACTGTTACCAATAGAAAGAAACAAAAGCTTTCCGGACCGGGGTTTTTTATAAATGTTTGCACTTACCGGTAGACGTCAGGACGCTTTTCAAATTATTGATTGCTGCTTGTGGTCCAGGTTTTCTGTATATTCCTAACGTGTATAGACCTAAATGAATGGGTAGAAAAAACAATAGGTTGAATGAACATTGTGATTTGACTCCCGTGAAAATTGTGAAACGAATCGACAGTGTACTGGTGATGCAGAGAAATGTCGCTTATTCAAACTTCTTTTCTCGAATCTTTCGATAATTCGATATAACTTTCGGTTACCATCAGCAGGAGATTAAAAAAAAAACCTCTCCATAGTTCGAATCTTTCTGTAATTCGAACAAATTAGATCTCCTGGACAAGTCCGAATTAGTGAGAGTTGACTGTAACTTCTTATTCATGATACGCACCATTGCAATGTCTTCCGTTCCACCCAGTAGCTGATTGGTTGAAAGTGACGTATTGACTGCTTTTACGTCACTTCCAACCAATGAGCTATTGGTTCCATGACGTAATGTCAGAAGACATTGCAGTGGTGCATATCACGAATTGGAAATATATAAAGCCCATAATAAAAGTTTTATTTCATACCTCTTTTTTCGATTTCGATCATGAGTTTTATGACAGTTTCTGGTATAGGATTATTTGGACTAGTCAATTCTGACATGGGCGTTCCAAATAGCTAAAGAATGTAAAATAAGTATAATAATAAATGAAATTGTAAAGTACAAAAATATGATTTCTTCAGAGTATCAAAGATTTAAGTTTGGTGGGAAAGTAACGAAGAGTGGTATGTTAGATTGGAAACCATTCTTAAATACAGATATTCTCAGATGCCTAATATTTTTTCGATTTTATTCCACCCCTCCGTAGACCTTATTAGGACCCCCCGTTTTTTAATTTTTGAAATATTTAGCTATGTTAGCGGATATCAAAACACATTAGGCATCATTATTAAAACCGTATACACAAATCTTAGATTTATCGCACGCCAAGAACAACACTTTGTTAGCTCACAAGGCTAACAAAAGGTCTCTTATTTTGCTCTGATCAACCTGATTCTAGCCTATATTTATATTATACCCCAATTTTAGGGCTTTCAGAAGTACAATATAAGTAATTATTACACTCCGGCAATTAAGATCCTCCGTTTATTCAAATTTGAAAAAATCTTTACTCCACCCTTTTATTTTGAACCCCCCCCCCAGTTTATTAGGCACCCGAAAGAACATTGAGACATTCTAGCAAGAAAAAGATTACTCAAAATCAGTGTTGCAACTAGGTTTTGTGAATATGGACGGAAACCTTAGGATTAGATGGTCATTTGAACCAAAACCCTCTTACTGGCAAGAGGGAAATGATATATTTGTATCTCAACTGGACGGATATCCGTCTACAGACGGAAAAGTTGCAACACTGCAAAACGCTTACCGTTGAAGGGCCACAAAGTGAAGGTCGCCTCCCTTTACAGGTCTTTGGGTATTTACTATGACACTTTTTATGACAAGTGAACGCGCAAGCTAAAAGTTACAAGAAAAAGGAATAAAAGAATAATATAATAAAAATCCCAGTTGCCACCATTCAATAATAGAAAGTATACCAAAACATGCTTTTCTCATGGGACCATTTTTTCGTAAAAATATTATTTTCAAGGAATTTATACACTTTTTACCTTGGCAAACCAAGCCTTTATCGTAGATGTAGGAATTGCAATATTCGCAGTAAGTGCGTATGTTGAAATTTTGAAATGTATAAACGTGTCCTTTGTGCTCCTGAAAAAAAACAACATAAAAAATACAAATTAAAAGATTTATGTTAAATTGAATTTCAATCAATTTCCATTCGATCGGATTAGGTATCAATAATTTTTTTTTGCTGGGTTGGGGAGTATAGCCCCGGCGACGTAGCAAGGAAGATGATACAACCAGATAGATAACATAACTTACGTAAAATTCAGCCGTTTTCCTTCGTTTTTTCTTTACATGTTTTATATTCGACCTCTGAGAAAAATAAAGAAATAAGATTTATCTCTGTCAGCGCATGTTTTCCATCTTCCATGAGACATGAAAACGATTTAAAAATTGATCAAAACAATTTTGAAAATATGGTCAATCCAGTAGTTTTCAATAAAGAAGATAGAGTACATTTTTTGATTTAGAACATAATAAAAACGTCCAAAATTTTTGAAGCTTTCGTATGTTCTTAACATTTCAGTTTTAAGCCTTAAAATGTTCTTAAAATGTTCTTCGTTTCACCATTTTGTGAGTATTTTGTGCCATTTTCTAAAAAATTTGAGTATTTTAAGAGTCCATGAATCCTTCAAATGTTATTAAATCCAAATCTAGATGTTCTTATATAGTTTGTTCTTATAAAAAAACGTGTTGAGTGAAACATAGTACATACCGTCTTCACGACCAGTTTATCCCTAAAAAACAACAAAAGAAAATTAAAATCAGAAAATCATGAAGTAGTTTCTACCTGTGAAATAATTTAAAGGGGTTTACTCCATAAAAATTTCTTTTGATCCAAATTAAAAACTTCTCGGTCAGTTAGATCTCAAAACGAAATGGATGTTCAATTTTCGCGAAGTTTTCTGGATTTATTTTCACGAACTATAGCAATTACAAAAATTTCTGGAGCAATTTTTCGTAAAAAATACAAAACAGACAGTGTATTCTTGACCGAGAATCTAATATGCAATTTAGGGTGGGTTAAATTTTGCGAGTCAGCAATTTCACGTGATGTCTTGAGATTTACTTTTGTGAGAAAAAAGGCAAAAAATTCGAGAAATTCGTGAAAATTAATCCGATTAAATCAAGTTATCTCGATAATGGAAAAGGTTGTATGGAAATTCAAATAGGATCGAATTTTACACTTGAAAAAATTTACTTGTTCTTTTGGAACTCTTCCAGAATTCCTCGGAAAAGGTTGACGCCCATGACAGAAAATTCTTTAGAGACACCCGAATCCGCCTGGTTGATGATTTGCTCGAGCGTCTCTTGGAAGCCATGAACCAAGTCATTGAATTTCAGTAGAATCTCTTCTTTGCGCTGAAATTGGGAATCACATAGTATAAGCATCAAGAAATCTTTTCTTGAAAAATCCATTTCCCCCCTAATATCAGTGTTGATGTGAGCTTTTTCTGAGCATGGTGGCAGCCTTTCCAACCATAAACATTGATACTAGGGGGGGAGGGAATTCTTGCCACAATATTTATTCAAGATTCTAGATCGTTTAATTTCAGTGGCGATTTTTAATACTTAAAATTAAAAAAAATCATAGATTTACTGACTGAGATTAAATTGGCAAATTCAGCTCCTAAGTACAAAGTACATTTGACTGTTTAAGGGACAAGCGAATCACATGTTGATAAAAACTTAAATATACTCCAAGTTCAAAACTCTTACATTGACAGAAGCGTTAGCACACGTGAATAACAAATTTCCGTGATATTTATGTAACGCGTGTTTGAAAGTGACGTCAGCACCCGAATCGTTCTTCTTCTCAGGGTCAGGTTTGTTCATATCTGCTACCTAAAATTTATAAAGATTACAGTTGAATACAAGTGTAAATGTTTGAAATAAAGTCAACGTTTATTCATTGATAACGTCATAAATCAGCCGCAGTGGCCCGTAACTTTTATTGACTTGATTTTCAAATAAACCTGTAAGCAAAAATGGAGGCCCGGAATCTTCGAGTTAGAAAACTTCGATTAAGCAATTTTCGAGTTAGCTAAATTATGACGTCACTCGACTCTAACTCAATTTTTCATTTTTAAAAAAGGATTAGAAATTTTAAATTAGAATTTTAAAGTTAGAATTAACTCGAATATTTTTTTCTCGAGGCTTCGTGAAAAAAGAAACAGAGTTAGCTAACTCGAAAATCCTTTTTTGAAAAATCGAGCTAGAGTCAAGTGACGTCATAATTTGCACTTTTATGAAGTCATAATTTAGCTAACTTTCGATTTTGAGAAATAAAGACTCGAATGAGGTTTTTCTTGAGGTTTTTTGAGGTTTTTCGTCGTGTCCAGTGTGTCATACATACCTTTTTCATGAGGAATCCATTAAGTGCTTCCAGCTCGACTTCACCATTAGCAACGTAATCATTTTCAGCCGTTGTCAAAGATCGTCTGTGACTTCGTTTGTCTGAAAGAGACGAGTAGCGTTTGATGAGGTGGCGAATTCTTCACAACGAAAAAAAACATTTGATGTACCTTTTAACCAATGAGGTTTCGTCATTTCGAGAGGAAACAAGCACTGTGGTCCAATTCGCTAAAAGAATCTTTTACTGAAAACACCCAATTTATCATTCACGAATTTCTGACATGGCTGGAACGGGGAGGGGAGAGAATGCTCTTGATTGATCAAATGGCCGGTATCGAGCTGTTTTCTACTTATATAGATGGCACATTATTTTCTTCAGCTAGGAAGCTAGAAGCTCCATCTAGCGTTTTATACACGATTTCCGTGTCACAAGGGGCCCTAGGAACAATGGCGAAACATGAAATACAGACAATATAAATGAGCCCCCATTCCAGCCTTGTCCATTAACTTACCTTTGGGAGTATCTCTTCTCGACCCTTTCCTCGTGAGTGTAAACAACCCAGCAAGCCCCGTTGCTTTTGGTGTATTCGAAGACCCATGGTGATGGCCACTAGAATGTGACGCCGGCGTCGTAATGCCAGTTGTCGTGTTCTTAACCACATTGACAGGTTGTAAAAGTTCACTACTGGTCGGCGCTGTAATCATTTCAAAGTCCTCGGCTTCTCTAGACTTCCTTAAGTGTATACTAGATTTACTTTTGTCTTTATGAGTGAACGATAAGCGTCTATAGAATTTTTGCCGTCGACTTTCATCGTTACTGTCTTTGTGTCTTAATTTCACCAAATTTGCTTTCTTTTCCTCCGGTGGTGCTTCAATGTCCGACGTTTTAAATACAGATTCGAAATTTCCTATCTCTTCATATAAATGACCGTCAGAGCGTCCGGTTTTGACTTCTGGTGGTTGGACGGGCGGTTGAGAGGGAGGTTTAGAAGGCACTTCTACGGGCGCTTTATTTTCTTTTAGCTTAACGCCAACGTTTTTAACTGATTCCAATTCGTCATCGGTAGAAGGTTCTTTTTGCGAATCGCTGAACATTGTATCTTTCAGTAAATCACCCATCATATTGTCCGCCTTCTCCCTGGAATAAGAGGTTGGTAAACTTGGATATAAGGAGTTCTAAAAATCCATAATCGAACTAAAGTTGACATTCTCTAATTCGATCTTTAAGAAGAATTGGATTTTCATTGAATAAGGGAGCGTATCGAAAAGCAGAGCATCGTTTATGAGTGTTTCTTCAAAATTATCGAATGTTCGGCCATATCGAATAATAGAACGTCGAATTAGAGAGCGTCAACTGTATAACCGTTACATTAATAAAATGTAAACGAGTAATTTTTTAATGTGAGAAATTTTCGCGATCAGAAAAATTGACCAAACCCTCTTCCTACGACGATCAGATTCTTATATTTCTTCTTTTACAACGTTTCGAAAATTTAATTTCCGTAAAATGAATGAATTCAATTCGCAGAATTAAATCCCATCAAATCACACGGGAGTTTGCGAATGATCTAATTCTTGAAAATTTCTTACATTACAAGCACGATAGACCATTTAACGGTCGAAAGGAATTATGGGTAATCAGGACCACCACGCTCTGATAACGGAAGCCGATATGAGACCATGTTCAGACGTTGCGGTTCCATATTGTTCCGAAACGAAACGGTTCCGAAAGTGTGACCGTCAAAATTGGAAACGTTAAAAAAGAAGACGTCACAAAGCAAAACAGATCAAAACGGTTTCGCTCCACTATAAACTTCGGAACGAAGCTGCTTCGTTTTCTTGATTCGAAACGTTCCGAAACCAATATGAGCACAATCGATCTGAGAATAGGCCATTTCACAGTCGAAATGGATCATGGGTAATCAGGACTGATTGCGCCTCCATTACGGCTTCCCGTTGGCTAGACGCAAAAATCTTCAATTTTTTTCAAAACTTTAGACCAATAGTAAGTCGTTATTAGCGCGCAGTGGTACTGATTACCCATTACGCTTTGCGACTGTGAAATGGCCTATAATAGACCTTTTCATAA
The DNA here is from genome assembly GCF_902728285.1 of Clytia hemisphaerica. Classification (NCBI taxonomy): domain Eukaryota; kingdom Metazoa; phylum Cnidaria; class Hydrozoa; order Leptothecata; family Clytiidae; genus Clytia; species Clytia hemisphaerica. The sequence goes on from NW_027104543.1 coordinate 22,812, forward strand.
ATTACGTCACGAGCAACATTTACCTCGTTTTCAAATTAATTTTCAATTTCATAGAAATTTACTCTATTTATAAAAGAAAAACTTAAAAACTCAAGGGATTTAATTCCCTTGGTAACGGTTTTAAAATGAGGCAATGGTTGCACTCAAAATTATTTATGAAAAGGCCTTATTGTGATAACACCATGTTGGAAAATAGGAGAGGGTGGGTGAAGAGAAGCGTGCTGTTGATTATCGAATGTTAACCATTAGTAGATTGTATGTATGTGTATGTGTGTGGCTAAATTCATTCCATTAATGTGTTTTTTTGTTGTTGTTTTATAACATGCGATCATGCTTTGGCGAATTGATTCGTTGCAATATCAAATCATTTTTGTATTGCTTTCTTAGTGAAAAGCCGGAATATGTTCTCTTTACTATCTCGGATGATGTTACATCATAACAAATTGGCTTGTAACTGACTTTTTTAAGCAATTTAACTAGATGAAAATTCAGTCCAAGAAAAACTCAACCCGAGAGGAAATTAAGCTCAATGGAAAACCGTCTTATAGCCAAATAGTTATGGGAACGGGAAGTACCATCATCCGTGTTTTTAAATTTTTTGGACTTTCTTAAGAATGGGCTCTTCCAGAAAAAATCTGTTCATGGGGGGTGGAGGATATATTATTATTTTCATGAATTACCCCTGGACATTTTGATTTTTAACCCCCTGGACACGGGTTATACCCCTGGACAAACATCAAATCAACCCCTGGACAAACATCAAATCAACCCCGTGGACACAAAAAATTACCCCTGGACATTGGAATTTACCCCCCTGGACATTGCAATTTTTTGGCTTTTTTTCAATACCCCTGGACAATTCTTCATCCTCCACCCCCAATGAACGGACTTTTTCTGGAAGAGCCCAATGAGTATGTGTATAATTGTATGTATTTATATGATTGAAGCATGCATGAAAATTAGTAAACAAAATTTTAGATGTTTTTTATGGGTTCAAATACGAGAGGCCCTTACGTAATGGTTTTTCTATGAGGCGAGTAAGGGGAGCCAACAGCACATGTGATGGTAACAGTCGGTGGATCAACAACACCACCCTCAAGGGCGTGGGTGGAATCGAAGGGTAGACCGGGCGGTAGGTCGGGCGGATCTCTTCTTTGAGATGGCGGTAGTGGCGGTTGTTGGATGGGTTCTTTAGTAAGATGTTGAGTCTCATCACTTTTATCAGACTTTTCGCTGCAAGTAAGTTTGATAATTTTGAAGAAATTTGCTTTCGGAAAATATGGTCTTTAATTTATCAAAATGCGATTGATTCCTACTTAAAGATTAAATGGTATGGTTGGGGTTATATGCACCAAGACTGTCAACGAAAGTTTGCTGGTTCTTTTTTAGTTAGGTGCAAGGTAAGAAAAGTGCTGGTTAAGAAAACAAGCTATGTACAGTTGAGGTGTTGAATGTGCTGAACATGGTACGACATAATAGAATAAATAAAGAAGAAATTTCCTCTTAAAATAGCTAGGGTACCTGATCGCTTTTGTCTCTTCGGCTTCCTTACGTTCTGCTAGTAACTTAGGATAGCTAAAAAGGAATAATCAGGAACAGTTAATGACTAGTAATTCCAAAAGGATCAGAAAAGTATGTATGTAAAAGTTTTTTTATTGGAAATGATTTCTCGTAGGAGATCATGGTATGATTTTGTTAGAATCAGAAGGATGCTAGCAGCCTAGACAAGAGTTACATGAAACCCGTACCGAATCTGATCAATCAAGGAAAGTTTCCCAGTGAAAAAAGCTTACTCATTCCTGCACTTGTAGCCTCTCCATATGCTTTGCAATTTGATGACGTTCCTTTTAAATCGATTAAACTTGTTCGGTTTCCGAGCTGCAGTCTGTTCGTGAGTTCTCCAAAAGTTTTGAATACGCCGTGCGGACCTGTTACGTAGCCGCGTCTCTTGGTAATATACGTATTCACGTCGACACACAAAACCACGCCAATATTTCTGTACATTTGTGAAAAAGGTGCGAATAAAATAGTTTATATGGAAATGTTTCAGTAGATTTGCAGTGTCAGAAAGGTGAATACATCTATTATATGAGAAGATCAAAACTTGTTATTGTGAAGACCAAAAAGACGCATTTGGCTAGCATATACTAGACACCACCCGCATTCTTTCTACGCAATTAACATCTATTCCACTTTGCGACTTTTTTACGGGCTCCAAACGTTCGATTTGCGAGACAACTTTAAGCTTCGTTCCTGCAGTAGGGAAAAATCGAATTGCGCCAGGACACTTGAAAGGGTTCGTTTTTCAGAAAATCGTCAAAGTGGAACTCACCAAGAAACGAGTTGGAACATCCCGTTTGGTGAGGTGCTCCCTAACATTTAACAAGCTTCATGGTTTTTCTTGCGTTGGACTTTAGAGTAGCCCGAATCGTGAAAATGCGTTCTCTACTCATACATCATAATAAAGCGAAATCCTTGAAAATTACCTGTATAATAATGGCGCTAGAGATTTCCAGCTCTTTCAGTTTCCGCAGGTATCTCCTGTGATACCACACTTGTATAGTTGTGGCCGCGCGGTCAACCGCTTGTTGCATTTTGTCACGTAGTAGTTGGTATTGTGACTCGCGCATGAAAACTTTGTTGGCGCCCACTTGGAACTCGTCCGTGTCTAAACCAAGGTCTGTCAACATTTGCGTTAATTCGTCTTCTGATATTCTGTCGAGGTCTTTTGCACGTAGGAGTATACGGAATTGGTTTACGAATTGCTGGAAACAGATGAACAGATATAGTTGCTAACACACTCTTACACTAAGTTTAACGTGACATAAATTTCAAACCTGTGGTGACAGAGCTAGCACTGGTGGTAATGATCACAACTTTTGTTCAGGATGAGAGCGCCATTATCAAAATTCAAAGGGGCAATCGCTTTAAAATTTTCCAAGCGATAGACGGCCATTCCAGAGTAAGGGGTACATTACGTCACACTCATTTTTGATTGGATACCGTCAGTAGGGACTTAGGAGCTCCATGACCCATGCACCTTTTAATCGGGCATAGAATCGTGGTTGACAATTTTTCGGAATGGCCCTAGAGAAGAAACCCCGAGGAAGGAGTATAGGGATGAAAATGTTGGGTATGCAAAAGTCAGACCTTTGGTCCCTTACTTTTTAAAGAGATTAAATTTAAACGAAAAAGTGACCCTCACAGGGAAAAATGGGTAAAAGAAGGGACACTCGGAGCGACCGTTTTTTGATTTTCATGGTTTTCGAGAGAGACCCTAAAACCCTAAAAGGTGAAAATTCCAACCGAAACTCTGACTCACCTTAACGAATATACGGACAGGATAACCAGCCTGTCGTATTTTCACAGTTTCCAACATGCCCGTATAACGGAGTTGCCGTAAAACTAACTCCGCCTCGAATTTCAATGGTGCCTATGAAAAAAAATTAATAATAAGAATTGGTTCAATTGCTACCACGTTGTGGGGGCAGTGAGCATCTTCAGTAATGAGTACTTAAAACATGTCTTTAGGTAGTAAATTAAAAAAAAAAACATCAGGCCATGGTACAGGGTTATCTTTCATTTAAAAGTTCTCTCAGTTTTTTAACGAAAAAGGTTTTGCTCAAAAGATTTATTTCTTATGTCAGAAATTCGTTCATCGTAAGCACAATCTCGAATCAAAGAGGAATTTTGCTGAAGATTGTATTAGAGGATACCAAACAAATTCATTTTAATAGAGGAGCATTGACACGTGGAACGGTTTGGGAACCAATGTTGTAAATGCACCAGAATAAGATTCGTCAACTCACCTTGACGGCATTTGACCTGATACAACGTACAAAGAACGGATGTGACTGGTTCAACGCGTCCATTAGCTCCATCAGTGAAGACTGGAAACAAAAGAACGTTCTCATGATAAAATTATAGTCTATAGGGCTACAACATAATATATATTGTTAAACAATATATTGGTAAATTGTGCCGGCAATATATTGTTGGATTATTTGCAATAATTCAACAATATAGGGGGGAGGGGTTGTTTACACAAAGATACCCTTTAAAATAGAGCCTGTCGTTTACTTCGTACATTACAGTCCTCAAATTATATTGTCAAGTGTTGTTCGCCAATATATTGTGTAGACTAAGTTGGACAAAGACTCTCTAAACTAAAAGGAGAGTAACGCCCTCAACACCAACATCACATCCGTCGTGTATTCTAATTAGGCTATAAAGAATACCAAATGAGCTCGAAGGAATATGCAGAAAAATTTAAGGATGATTTTTAAATAGAAGAAGACGTCTACTTGGTGATCCACGGTAGCAAAAGGTAACGTCTCTTCAATAATGATAATTTTCAAGTAAATTTATAACCTTACTACAACTACTACATGGGATGACAAGGGGAGACAATGTGAGAGAAAACCATACCTGAAATTGAGCAACGACAGTCGGAGGTTGTTTTAGACCACCTCTTCGTGCATATTCTGACATCCCTCCGGAGATTGTTCGGCGTGCTTCCAAACCAGAACGCATCCTTGAGGGACTCTGAAAAGAAAATGATTAGTTGATTTTAATTTTTTTTTCAATTCTCAATTCTCAATTCAAAATACAAAAACTCTTAACAGGGTTGCACCATGGCTCCTTCATTTTGCAAGCAAAAAATATTTTTCAATCATCGAGATCACTTCACTTTAGTCATCCGTAGTCCAGCCATCCCAGCCTTTGTTTTTGATTGAAGACCGTTCATTTTTCGATTTGGTAAGAAAATTACATTATATTAAGAGGATTGCTACTTCCCCTATTCCTGATGAGAACTTTGGCAATCTTAAGAAAAAAAACTTCAACTCATTTTTGGGGCGGATCTTTAAAAAACAGCAACAACTTGGCCTCTCTCGAAAAACTTACTGGAAATAGATTAAAAATAAAATAGAGTGACAAGGGCCTTAAAAAGGTATCAAGTAGCAATGCTGACAATGTCAATCAGAAAATCTTTTTAAAAGACAGAATAATGTGAGATTTTTTTAAAAATAATTACTGTTGTCTTACCATTATTACGCAAGATTTCACAACTGTGATACTATTTTGAATCGAAAGAGTTCTTGAAAAATGAATAAGTAGACTGTGCCATAAGTATATTATCAAAACTTTTTAAAATGACATTGCAATTCATGAAGGCCCAAACATATATGTACCATGAGAGCATTTATTGTTAAAGAAGATGAAAATCAGTTAAAAAACCATCAAGGACCATAGAAAACCCCAAAGCCCGATTTTCCGTAACTCACCCCTGAAGGAAATACGCATATTATGAGCCATGCTCGTAAAACTTTTCACAAGAAAGATAATTAAACATCGATAAGATGCGTTAATTTCAATGCGAGATAATTGAAACACGTAAATCATTGAATTAAGACGAAAGTTATTACATTAGCCGTATTTTGTGAAAGAATAGAGGGAAATTAGCATTTGTAATGAAATCTGCTTATGAGCTAAGAACTAAGTACGGATTGTTTTCATCAGTGCTCAAAGTCTTTACCCATCACATTAGTCACATGTGAGTAAAAAGTATGCATGATGCACAAAGTATATGTTGAACGGTAAAGTATGGTGGAATATCGTAAAAACCTTGCCAGAAACACATCAAAGTAAGCGTAGTAAAGCGTAGCGTAGTAAGGGTAGTAAAAAGTAGGTGTAAAGTACCTCAATTACAATTAAATACTGCAAGATGACTTATTAATAAGAACAGGATAAGAACAATTTGAGGCTCAAAGTGCAAAAAAATAAGAACAGCCGAGCATCATAAAAACTATACTGTTTCTTATAAAAAAGAGTGTAAAAAGAGTGTATACCATTTAAAACTATAAGAGACCTACCCAAGGAATTTAAAAGCATGAAGTAAAAAAGCATAAAAAGTATCCATATAAGTCGCATGTAAAATTCTGCTAAAGGCTTGTCTGCTGTACCAGATCCGATATCCAAAAAAAATCAAGATAAAGTAGTTTCTCTTTAACTTGAACCTCTGTAACTTATATGTCTCCTTAATTCGAACAATTTTTCTCGTCCTTTCAGTTAGCAATCCCTTATAAACCTTACTCCATAACTCCTTGAACTCGAACAAATTTGTGTTCCCCCCGTGCGTGTTCGAGTTATGGAGACTGTGCATCACTATAGTACCCATAAGAGAAGTGATGCAGACTTTGGCATCTACAATCAGTGACAAAATATAGGGCAATTTCTTGAAAAATCTCTTCCACCCTAATATCAGTGTTGATGTGAGCTTTTTCTGAGCATGGTGGCAGCCTTTCCACCCATCAACACTGATACTAGGAGGAAGAAAATTCTTGTCACAATATTAGTCACAGATTGTAGCCACTTACCGTATCTGATGGGTTTCCACATCCACAAGTAGTTTGTATGGTCGATGATTTTGGTGTTGTATACACCACCGTTGTGATGATTTGTCTCATGACAGCAATGTGAGGTTACATTTTTTTACAATGTTTATTTATGAAATTTCACTTTTCATATAAATTATAGCTGATACAATACAATGTAATGAGGGAAAAAATTGAGAGATTTTTGAATGTAAATGTTGCGCAAAATAAACTCCTGACACACAAATACGAAGGAGATTCGCAGATCCCTAATCTAATACAACTTTCTACAACCTGAACAATACAGTAGTGACAGTAGTTAGGTCTGTTTTCCAATCACTAATTTGCATTTTCGAGCTGATTTCTTCCATTCTATTATTTTATTTCTATTATTTCATAGCCTTCTAAACATTGTAGTTTATGATCAGAAGGTAAAATAATTGAGAAATTCATTCTAAACAGAAAGGACGAGAATCTAAAAAAACAGCCTTCAAAGTCCAGTGAACAAAATCATCAAAGCTCGACAACATTACAACTCAATTTCTAACTTTTCCCACGCCACTAAATCATTAATAAAGTATAAAAGAGAGATCAAAACTTTACAAACAAAGCAAGTTGGTTAATTGACTCATTTAGCTTTCCTTAATGATAATTAAAATATAACAAGGTCCGAGATTACTTAAAACACAGAGGCAATGAAAACTCTAAAAAAATATAAAATAATAAATAAACGGGGGACTAAGTGCCGAAGCTTTACTTCCTTTACTTAAATCCAGCTTTCAAAATACATCGAAAAAGAAGTCTTTCCTAGAAAAACAGTGCCGTAGGAAGCATTTTCATATTGAGGGGGCTGAAGTTTAGTGACACCGCGAGGGCGAACCATGGTTTGGCCCAAGGGGGGGAATTTTGAAAATTTGAGCTCTAGATTGCTTGAAAATGCACTCATAACATGCACTTCAAAGACAATTATGACAAATTAAAAAAGAAAAACTTTGCATTTTGCAAAATAACTATTTTTGAAAAAATTATTGGGGGGGGCATAGCCCCCCCCCTTGCCCCCCCAGTTGCTACGGCACTGAAAAAGAAAGACATTTCAAACCAGACCCATGCCAGGTCATAATTGCCTAAAATAAACGTGAATGAGCGGGCCATATTTTCCACGAAAGCAAAACAGCTTATCGTTTAAGTGACCTTAAACAATGCACACATATTCGCACACAAACACGCATGTCGACAAAAACATCAGAATTCATGATCGAAAGGGAAGAGAATAATAAAATGAATTGAAATTACAAAACGTTCGTTAGTTGGCACATCGATTGAGAAATTTGATCGATCTTTTTCCAAGACACACGTCAATTTGATAAACTCTGACCAATATACACACAAAAAAAAACAGTCAACCTTGAAAAGTAATAAAATATTTCCCGTAGTATCACACTATGTACACAACATTTTCTCTATTACTCGAACCTTTGTTTTTTCTTTGCAGAAACTCGAATAAAAAAAATTTCCAAACACGAATAATTTTTTCATTGGAGTCAATCAGAATGTCTTGAAACAACAAATTCAACGAAGAAATTTTCACGTATGTTCAATAACTGAAATACTATTCCTCGAAGGAATAATAGTATTATACACATTCACCTGTGAACATCTATCTAACACTGTTTTGACGTCTTACCGTGGGCTCATAGTTCAAGTAGAGAGCAAAATAACAAATTTTGGAAAAGGAGAAATAAACAATTTTTTGCTACTTCTGTTCAATTTCAAATTTCCGAGAGAACGTCTCGTATGATGCAGAATTATACTTTACTTGCAACCTTATCTCCGTGTATCCCAGGCTTTATTTACGTTACTGATGGACGCCAGATAAAAAGCAGACAATGCCAGAGTATTATCTGGCGCTATCCAGTAAGCATAAAAAAACCGATAATACGCAGGGGACGGGGTTGTAATTCTTGTTACTTCTTCTATACAATTTTTTTCGTTCAGACAGTGTAGTGACGAAACTCTCTTAAAACGTTATAACAACATGTAAAAAGTGACAAACAAAAATAAGAAGAAAAACAGTTGACAAAATAAACTAAAAACTACTGATACACAAATGGTCAAGAGGATACAAGAATAAAACTTTGGATCAATATTGTTTAAAAGTTTAAGGAATAGAGACACAAGTTGTAGAACCATCAGATAGACATCCATAGAGCGTTCAAAACTGAATCAAAACGGAACCAACCAAACAATTACGTAAACAAAAGGAGACACATCATACAAAAAAACACAAAGAAAGAATATCAGCTAAGAAATCCAAACATCAAAAAACAAATCTCAACAAAAACATATTAGTAGGAACTTAAGTAAGAGTTGCATTTACAAAAGAGCAGACGGTAGTAAAAGATAATGCACACGTCTGATCTATTTGCATTGGAGATGCAGATTAAAATGGTTGAGATTTTGATGAAAAAACAGATTATGACGAGGAGGGCAGGAAAAACAAGATAACCTGCAAATTACATCTTTAAAGATGGATGGAGAGGTCATAAGTATAAGCCCGAATGGCTAGAATCGAATCTCTAACCTTTCTCAGGCAAGAAAAAGTGAAGCCTTAAAATATGCGCCATATCTTTGACGACGGATTGAATCTAGCAATTCTTTTGTTTTCAAGTGATACTTTTTTCGAAATTTAGTGGTAAATTTTAGTTTCAATCTGCCATTTGTGTAAAAATCAGGCGGGCCGCGCTAGGCCGGGCAACTTTGGTAGGATTTGTTGGCTTCAAACCTTACCAAGGAGATTCGATTCTAGCCCTTCGGGCTTATACTTCAATGGGAGAGGTTTTATTAGACGTACTATCAAGCAAATCCAGGCTTATGATTACTAGATTTTTGTAAGATATTTGTAAGGAAATCTTTCGGGCGTTGGGCGACCTAACACTTTGCTTCCTCAAGATCATCACGGTACTCTAGATGATGAAGGTGTTCATGTTCGATGTTTTCATTCTTAAACGGTGAATTTACATTTAAGATCAGTGGTTAAAATGAATTCTTCGTTCCACTCTTAAATCCATAAGATATGTTGATGATCTGCTTTTTCTTGACCAGATTATGTTATATTTATTGGTCAAAAGCGAGTATGAGCGTTTTTCTGTGACGGAGACTAAGGACAACGGTAATTCAGCATTTTTTACCATCCTCGATTTTGCGGGTCAGAACTGTGAGTTATTCCGAATCGCTTCAGTCACTTTACCGCCCCCAAAAGTTGCAAATACATAAACTCGTTAATATAATACTACAATGCACTAATAAAGATCTGCTATGTACAGTGGCTTGAGTTATTGTCAACGTGTAAACACACATACTGATTCCTAATTATTGACTACATTTAGTTGTCGACTATCATCTAGCCTGCATACTTTCAACCTTTATATAACAAAATTGTGTTTTCTGACTAGGCTTTCCAATACTGATTCCTATTCCAACTACCTTCGTCATTGCCTACTTTCTTTTACATTTAGTCGTCAACTACTATGTATCTATAGCCTGTATACTTTGATTCAACCTTTTAAAAGAAAAGCATGTGTTGCAGACTAGTCTTCCCAAAGTTAAGAAATACGCCAAACGTAAGATTATTTCGCTTGCACCTTAGTAGCCAATTAGATGTTCCGTTTGCATCCGTCACATTAATTACATCGGTTTATTTATTTAAACGTGTTGCTCAAAAACGCAAACAGAGATACCAAGCCACAAGAAAGCATGGATGAACGTAATATAGCAATAGCTTGACTACAATAAGCGCTCTTTAATTTTATTCATTCTACTTCTCGATATGTTCCATTCGATAATAACATTGAAAGCCACTGTCAACACGAAACATCAATAAACGACTCTACTCTTTGATATTCTCACATATTCGATGAAAATCCAATTCTCCATGGAAATGGAATTAGAGAGCGTCAACTGAAATGATATACCACGGCATAGAAAATTGAAGAGAAGAACAACAGACGAAAAAGACATCCAAACAACACGCCAGTAAGAGATCAAAACCAGATTGTCATTAATAAAGCACGAGGAACCAAGAAACGAAACCGTTCCTTGGCATCTCAATTAAAATCCATTTGAACGTCAGATCAATTAACTGGAAAAAAAACACAACGAACAACTATATATAAGCGAAATTACGCCAAATAATGCTGAAAACACACAAAAAAAGATTATAGCAGGATGATACCTAAAATGCTATTACGATACACGGTTTAAGAGAATGATACTAACGATATAACTTCGTGATCATTTTTTTTGATTACATAAAAGATTGACTGATAAATGTCACTTTAAATGAACGTACAATAGATAGGGATATCGAATGGTATTGACAGCATTAAAAAAAGGCAAATGAAAAAATGAAAAGTTGCCGCTAGTATCCTCTCCGATATCCTTGACTCATAGTAACATAACATTTTTTTCAAAAATGAAGAACATTTATTTTCCAGTCTTCCTTTTTCATTTGAAAGACTTCAGGACACTCCTCGTTCACAGCTTCTTACAAAATTATACAAAGCGACAAATGAATTAAAGTTCGCAACTTGAGAAAAATTTAAAGGGGAGCTTAGAGGAAAGAAGACAACACTCTTGCGAAAAAACCTGCGAAAAAATATCTATAATGATTATCAACCACAAACGTAATTTTGAAACAAAGTTTTCTTCCATCATCATATACTGCATCATATACCATACTAAACAAGTTATGTAATTTTAAAATCCTTGAAGTATAATGTTTTAAATTGTAATATTCTAATTTATCAACTTCCTCTGATTTCTAACCCCTTACTCATTGCCAAAAGAAAGTAATAACAAAAAACAAAACATTTGAAGATAAAAAACAGAAGCTTTCAGCCAAACTAAACTGAAAATTAACCATCCATCAATGACCCAAATATATAATTCTATCATAATGTCACTTTCACTCGACCGATTCCATACGAATTAAAATCAGATTGAAACGTAAATTAACGTTGAAAAAATCTTCATCAAATCAAATCAAAATAACTCAACTCTTCTATTTTTTTACGAGCATCATAAAAAACAGATTAACTGAATATTATACTAAGCATGATGACTGCAATTAAAAACAAATTGCCGAAAAAAAAAAGTAATTTGAAGCACAGGTTGCCACTAGGGAATATGTGAAAAAAAAGATGCAAGAGAAAATTATAACATGAAAAAAATATATTTCGTCAATCAACGTAAAGATAATCCAAAGTTCCCTCCATAAAGAAACATACATCTCTGTGATTACACTTTCTCACTAGACATTTTTAATCATCTAATAACACAACAAACCAATTAATCACATACAACATAAAAAGTCTCAACGAACGAGCAAAGAGAGGACTGTGACCACAAAAGTGTTTTGAAATTAGAGTCGAGAAGGAAGTCCCTCCCACTGAACATGTTCAAGCAACGGATACACAAGAATAGATAAGATGTCTTAAAACGTCTGTTCTGTTTAAAAAACCGTTCTCAAATTGGGCTTTTCTCGTTCGTGTTTTAAGAAGACATAAGCTTAAATGGACTAGAAGGATTATACATATACATAAGAACAAAGCAAGAATTTCGAGCCCAAAGATTTGAGAATATTCTAGGGCATTGCGGACTCTAGAACATGCAATTCCGTAAGAATTCACGCCAAAATACTCCCAGGATACTGAAGATAAGAGCATTTTTAGGTTTAATTCTCTTAAAGATAAAAAATCAAAAAGGGTTCAAAGATTATTTTTAATTGTTACTTTCTTATAAAAGAATGTGTATTGGCCTAGGAGGAGTAGATGTTATGATTGGAACGAAAGTTAAACATCTACGAGGAAGAGTATTGCCTTCCATTGTAAAGATAGAAAGAAAAGAACCGCTCTCCTTCCTAAATTTTGAAAACTTTTTCCAGCTCTAACGGTTTGTTTGATTAAAGATTAGCAGAATAAATTTTAGGATTTAGTGGATCTGAGCGGATTGACGATCCAAAGTAAAATATTTCAATGTTTGTTTTATAGAAAAAGGAATTTGGTGAGAAACTTACGTGAGTACGTTTTAAAGGAGGGAACGTTCGTTCAAGAAAAGCTCAGTGACATATTTGTTAAACAAAGACAAATTTGGTCTTGTGTGGAGATTATGATGAAAGATGGATTCTTGATTCATTATGTGTAGTCATTTATTGAAAATTTAGAGCACATTTTTTATGAAAATGACAGCAATAATCGATTTCAATTAATTCCAAGAATTCCTTCACTTATTTCAGGAAAACATAATATACTTAATCGGCCCTTTTTACATCGGCACTTATTAATTAGTTAAATTGAGGCCTGGGCCAAAAATAGAAAAATTTGAGCTTTAACGTAAAAAGGGCCGACGTGAAAGGGACCGAAAGGTGCAACGAATTTAAAATTAAAAACACAACCAGAAGTAGGATCCGTTCTATGTTTTAAGGACACTGAAAACAGTAAAACAAATAAAACAAATATAGGAATATCTAAATAAGAGAGTGACAAACCTGTATTCTTTTAGCCATATCCAGAACCCGCCTGTTCATAACTTTGGTAGCTCGCCTCATCATTGCTTGGCCTGTGGTGTCGATCTCTGCTTCAGTCAATTGTCGCATTAATGCCTTACTCCTAAAGCAAAGAAAACGAGCAAGTTCTACTGATTTGAAGAAAGATTTCGAAAACAATATGACATTTTAAGTAAAATAAAATATTATCACTTTGGTTTAGCCTAAATTTCCCTGGGAATGATCACAATTCGACGTCATGCCAAATTAACAGTCAGGGTATTAAAGAAAAATTATCTTAATCCAGAATAAGGTGATACTTTGCTGGGGATATGTACAGTTTTTTTAAGGATATTGTGATGAAAGGCCAAAGATCATTAGATAAGTTGAAATCATCACTAGGCTACTACTTTATGATTAATATTTCAAACGCTTACTTGTTCGGAGGAGTCTTGCTCTTCATCTGAAAAATAAAACAGAAAAATTATTAATTTATGGATACCACGTAAAATTAAAAGAGCTTAGTTTTCCTGTTGAGTTGGAACTGCTTGAAATAAAAATGCTGGTGATAATTGTTTTTTAACTAAGTAGCTAATATATTTTCAGGCATCTCTAGGTTCCAAAGAATTTGTAAGTGCAAAAATTTAACCAACTCCAATGCTAAAATTCCAATAACTTTTACTTACCCAGCTGACTGATGCTTTCGGCTCAAACATTCTTTGTCCTAGAAAATATGAATAATTCTTGAGATGATGTTCCGAAAAGAAATTGTTTTAAATTAAACATTCTGATAAAATTTGAATAGTAACAGAACAGTAATACAGAAAAGTAACACGTTACCTTTGGCCCTAGCAGCGCCAGCTTTTTTGAATATGGAAACTGCTTTGATGGTATGCCTCAAAATTGACCAGTAATAGATCGCAACTGGATCAGAGCCTAAAGATTTAAAGAAGGGAATTTAATAATGAGTGGTGTTAATATATAATAGGTAGTTTGACCGCTAAAATGATACAATTGTAAAGATATTCTGGAAAGTTTCGAATGAGTTGACCAATTCGCCAAAAGATTCCTTACCCATGAGCTCTCGCACGAAAAGCATTCGACTGTTTCTGAAAACTGAAACAACATCGTTTCTCATCAGCTCACGATTCTTTGCTCGGAATCCCTAAAAACATAATTATAAGAGTTAATTTTTAAAGCTCATGCAATATATAGCCTATTTCTAGGAGTTGAAAATTCTAGAATTTGAATTGAACATGGGATTTTAAGACTCAAATAAATAAAAACGACTGTAATGAAAGAATAATAGACCTTTTCATAAATTACGTCACGAACATCACTTGCCTCGTTTTGAAATTATTGCCATGGTGATAACTTAACTCCCAGCGGATTTCATGTGTCTCATGAGATGTGATCATTATGGAAATTGTTTGAATACGAGGCAAGTGATGTTCGTGACGTAATTTATGAAAAAGTCTATTAGCCAAAGTAATGTTTTTGTGAAAAAAATATAATGGCAGATTTTAAGCTTAAATACTGCTTTTTTACAACAAAGAAGATGCGTACCTCAATTTGATATTTGACTTTTCCAGCATAATGTAATATAGAAAATACAGGTTCTCTGGTTGGTGGCATCTCATAACACGTATTGTTGGAATGGTGTTGATTGAATTTGTCCAGCAAACTTTCATCAGTACCGATTGTCAAGCTATTAAATTAGGTAATATATAGATACATTTAAGGTAAAAATTTGTCTAGAACACTCATTTTAATGGGCGAAAAGGAATTAAGTTAACCCTGTCACTTTGTCAAATCTAGTTCTCACAAAATTTAAAAAAATAACTAACCCTCCAAAATTGGGTTAAAATCTAACGCTTTTGACTCCAAAATACGGTCACCTTCCTTCAAGTTTTAGTAAAAAGTTCGTAATTTTTTGAGCTTTTACAATAAGAAATTTTAAGCAAACCAGTACAGTAGAATTGCTAAAATAAAGCCTTCTTGACACGAAATAAATAGGGAAGAAAGGCTTGAATAGACTTCCTCCCATCAAACCTCTCTCCTTCAAAATAAAGGAAGAACCCTTTCAATAAACTAGAAAAGCATTCAGTACCTGCATTCTTCATCGAGTAGAAGAATGAGACCAGTGGGTTTTCCAACCATCAAATTCAGACAAGTTGAGTTATCTGCATAATCCACGTGATCCCAGTCTAAGCCTTCTTCTACATATTCATCCTGAGGAGAAAAAGAGAAAAAATTTCTATTGGAAAACATTTCGAAATTTTTTTTATTACTCATTAAATTATAACTTTCTAAAACCCTATTACAAATTTCTAGAGTACTCAAAAATTATTGTTTTTGGTAGTGAAAATAGAAGGTTTTTACGTCTCATTAAAGTTCTTACGTCTTTCAAAATGCACATCTCTAACAATAAAATTAATTAGATAAATACATTCAGTTAAGCATAAAAATTACATTTAAAAATTGTGGCTTTACAAGCTTAACATACAAAATCACTTTACCTGGCGGATTTTGAAGATGTGTTGATTCAAATAAAACTGAAGATTTTCATTGGCCAAGTTGATGCAAAATTGTTCAAAGCTGTTCCTCTCAAAATCTTCAAATCCAAAAATGTCAAGCACTCCAATAGAGAAAGCCTACAAAAGTAAAATCAAAATTTTCAAAGTATAATGCTTCAATGTTCAACAGGTTCCGCTGTAGAGTTGCATAAAGAAAGATCAACAAGAAATATTGTACGCATCAGAAAAAAAAATGCTAAGCAGAGGTTTTGCTTGGTTTTCGATAGGCTGGCGAATGAAAAATCCACTGTGACTCCAGCGAATTCTAGAATCTAGGCCAGTGAATTCTTATCAAACCCAGTGTAAGACCACCAAATTTTGATTTCTACTTTTGTGCCTTGCAAAAATCGCCGTTCGTCAGCCTTAAATAAAACTCCTGGCTAAGGTTGGACTATGGGCTTTCAAGTGTAGAAAATCTTTTAAATAATCAAATATTAGATACCTTTTTGTCAACCTTTCGTCCTTGTTTACTGACCATGATATGATTGGTCTGTAACACAATCCAGTCAAATAATGAGGCATACAAACATTTTGCCATTGAATCCCTGGTGGCAATTGCCTGAAAAGTAATAAGAAATAACAAAATCACATTTTGGTACTGCATAAGATCTATTTGGAAAGATTTAAAATTTTAAGTTTCATCTACCCGTGTTACCTAAAAATTGATACTATTGGGTAGTGGATGACCTCTGAAAGATGATGTATTTACCTCATCCTTTTTGTACTGTCGTACAAATTCTTCTCCTCTGGTTATTGTTTTTCTCATTGTCATTGGTACGATCAGTTCTTGTTTGTCAACCTAAATGTTGAAATAAATTATTAGAAAATTAAACTTTCTTCATTGCCATTGGAGTCTTTCCACCATGGAAAAAGAACATAAGATAGAGTAACATAGAAACAGAACGTTGTATAGTATTGAATATAATAATCAAACAATGGCATAAGGATGATGAAATAAATGAAGCACCTGTATGAGCTCTGCAATGATTTCAATGATTTTTTCATCAGCCACTGATACTGAATCTTCTGGGAAAGATCGCTAGGTAAAAAATAAATATGACACATAACATCAGTTCTAGCTTAAAACCAACCTTGATGAGTGGAGGGAATAACCAAAAGTTAACTCTTTCAGAAACAACTTTCGAAATTTCGAAGATCTGCAACTCTGTCAGAAATTTTCAGACGTTGGAAAAGTGACCCTGACAAGCAGCACTTCCCAATACCCTATTTTTGTCTGAGTGACCCTTGCCTTCCCCAGGGTTTAGCCTTTGATGCTTTTAAAATTATAGCCTGGTTCTGCATAAAAAATATAATTAAAATGATACCTTTCTAAACGTGATATTTCCAATGTGTAGTACAGCTGATAGAACAGCAAACATTCTGTAGAATAAAATCAAATTTAAACCATAATCTGTTTAAAAATGAAATATGGTAAGTCCTTGGATTTGTTAAAAAGTTTCTGATTGGCATATGATTAGTTAATTGATACTCCAAATTTAAGAATAACCTTATCAAACATTACCTTTGCTGTGTAACTGATGGAATTCCTATATTCTTTATGGAATTCTTTAGCCGAGCAAATTCGTAGACCTCATCCATCCCCTCAATGGTATAACATTGTGTCTAAATAAGGAAGTGAAATAACCAAAAACATTGTAAATTACTCTTTTTAAACTTTTTTTATAGAAAATGAAAACCACAGGAAAAGCTGATAAAATACCAAATCAAGTCACGTTCTATTTCAGTGGAGGCATTTTACTAATGAAATTGCCACTTTATATTGATATAAACTGGATACAATTGATCAACTTGACTTTATAATTATGACATGTACCTGATTTAAATAGAAGTATTCCTGAGGGGTTAAGAGATGAAGGGTTTCCCTTTCAGTTTGGCTTGCTCCGGCCAACATTGAGTAAAAAACATGGTAGTTTCTTTCGTTGATGCCTTGTTGGACAATCCGTGATTTCTCAAGTAAATACTTCTTTAGGACAGCCCTAAATTTTACAATATAAAAGAAATATGTTGTATTTTAGTATGCTATGACATCAGAACAGACACTATGAAAACCACAATATTGGTTAAAAACAAGACTTTTGAGATTTCTGGAATACTTTAGATATGTAAAATCTGTTAAAGTTGATTAAAATTGAATATTGTAATTTTTCTTACCCGCATACTACACCATCTGCCCTATAATTAATTTGGGTGAACTTTCCAAAACGACTGGAGTTGTTGTTGTAGCTTGTCTTTGCATTGCCAAAAGCCTGAGAAAAATTAGAATTGATAAAACTAATATCATTAGCGTTAAGAAAATGAGGTATTATGATTACCAATATTTTCATAGCTATGACTAAGAAATCATCCTGTTTGTGTAGAATAAAATCTAAAATTACCTCTAAAACAGGACCAGCAGCTAAGATCGTTTTCTCCAAAACAGTTGCCTTCGTTTTATGACTCAAAGCAGTCAAGTGATGTAAAATTAACTTAGTACTTTCAGTTTTACCACTGCCACTCTCTCCAGAAATCACAATACATTGATTTTGTTTACTAATTAACATCCTATTATACGCAGCATCAGCAATAGCAAACACGTGAGGTGGCAGCTCACCCAGTTTTTTATTTTGATAAGCATTTACATATTTTGGATTATAAATTGGAAAATATTTAAAAGGGTTTATTGCTATCAATATTCCACCAACATAAGTATAAATTCTACCCTTGCAAAACCGAGTACAAAGTTGATCCAAGAGGACAGTCTCGTTAAGAACTGGTAAAGCAACAAGATCGTCAATATCAGTCTTTTCACGGTATAAGGGATCAAAATGCCATGCTTCTGGTGGTATCTTTTTATCTAAACCATCTAGCCAAGTTACTTTCACATCTCTGCCTCCTTCTAATTGATCTGACTTTTGAGTCAAATACAATCGATAACTCTGTATATTATTGATTGGAGATTTTTCACTGAGTTCATCTTCTGACATGTTTGATCTATCAAGGCCATTTGGAGCTCCTGCAGTCCATGCTTTCTGTACAGCAAGTGGGTATTCTGAATAACTCAAAGAACGTAGATTCTCAAACACAGCATCTGGGTCTGTTGGAAATACGCCAAATTCACTATACACTTCACACAAATCAAAGAGTTCAACACTTGATACAATCGAGAAACTATCTAAGACAGTCTGTATAGCATCTGAAACAGTGGTCTTGATGGTAACGTTAACTTCTGTTTTCACTTTTCCATCTGGTGTAAGGATCGTTGTGTAAACTGTTATTGGATACAGAACAGGCAGTGGTGATGTTGGCTCCTTTATGGTGGCTTCCATTCCAGGCATTTTCAGGTATCATTGGTGTTTAACTACACCATACCTCAACTTTTTATAGCTTTTTAAAATGTTCTTTTTTGACCTTCTTAGTAGAAGACATTCTATAAAATGTAAACCGAGTTAGTATGAAAAGTATTTTAGAAATGAATCATATTACACTTTTTTGACTTTAGTTTTGAGGGTAACTAATTGTGAAATTTTTGAAAGACTCTCAAGTACAGATAAACACTTCAGGCAGAAATAGTAGCATAATTAAGTTTCAGTATTCTTAAACTGTCTCACCCTTACAAAATCTGTAAAATAAGAGACACAATGATTAAAATTCATAGTATAGTTTATATTAATATATAAAAATAGAAGTGACATTACATGTATCTTTTGGCTGACTTTCATTCTCATGCAAGCTAAGCCACCAGCTAGTAATCCATTGCTTACTTTAAAAGGGTTCATTCATAATACTGTGTTGTTTATAAATCAATTAGTCGAGAAAAAAATATCAAAGTTCATGTGAACTCTTTTCCTTAATAACAGTATGCAGCCTCAGTAATATATTGTAAAAATTGTTTTTACTTGAATAATAATACTATGTCTAAGAAATGATATTATCAAACATTGCCCCTGATATCCTAATCAGAATATAGAAAAACCATAATTGCAAGAAAGAGCCTATAAAATTCTCAACCCCTCGTGAAAGAGTAAACTTATGTTTACTCTCACCTGCATTATGGAAACACAAAATGTTTCTGTGTAAGTAGAACCTTATCAGCAACACCCTTCTCCTTTTAATAATAATAAAAAGAAATCCAAGCAGACTTCACACATGGCTTTGGCAAGAAAATGACTGTAATATATGTTTTCTTAAAAAAGTACCTAAGGGCACAATTTTCACCAACTTTTTTTGGAAGGAATATACCTTTCAAGAGATGAAGTGTTAACCTTTTTTCAGTTTGTAGAGTTTTGCGGTTAATTGCGCTTGTTGAAAAGATGATAAGGAGTGGAATATTGTAAAATAGATAATATTTAAAAACATTTGAAATGAAGATATGAAAAAAGGAGAAGTAAAAAAAACAACTTCTTGTAGAATTGTCCTATGGTTTTCATATTCTTATTACCTTAATTCCATTAATTTTCGCGCAGAATACTTGGCCGCACGAAAATTGAAGGGTGCGCGAATTAGTAATCATTATGAACGTGTGGAAATCCCAACTTAGGGCTCTTTTAATAAAATAGGACCTCAATTCATGTTAATTAAAGGGTACGCAAATATCCTAATCTACCTTAAGGGTATAACATTTTTGTGGGGATTAAATTTTGCAAATTTTTGCGAAATGTAATCCCTCGCTTAAATTTTCAAACTCTTATCTCTCCCTAAATTCGCAAAATTCAATCCTCGCGAAAATTAAGTTATTTACACTAAAAATTCTTTCAGCAAAGAAACTCTCATAAACGAGTCTCCATTACTCGAATGTCTCTGTAATTCGAATAAATTTTCATTCCTTGTAGCCATTCGAGTTATGGAGACTCTACTGTACACATAAAATCTCGTAATCAAACTAACGAAAAATCTGAAAATCTGAAAATTTACAGTCGAAATTAGTTGCGAAAATAAGTCCCGCGAAAATTAAATTACTAAATTAGTTGCCGTGAAAATTAATTCCCTTAAGGTACGAGTTGTGCGACAATTAAAGGCGCGAAAATAAATGGCGCGCAAAAATTAATGGAATTACAGGGAATTAAGGTATAGATTGATTCCAATAATTGATAGTGGGACAGTCATCGAAGCAAGATTTCTTTATATACATATTATTTTAGAACTTTTCATGTCATTGAACAATGAAAATTTGAAAAATTACTTTAAAAATCCGAAAAACTGTTTCCACGTTGTAATTTTACATTTTTCAAACAACTTTGACATCTTTGCCTTTATAACATCAACACAATTTGTTGACTTATGGCAATACTACACCTTTCCTGCAATTCAAACTTCTCAGAAATGGCCTGGGACAGCCCGGGAAAATGTGCGCTCCTCCGTTGTGTATAAAATTGTTTGGGAGGTAATTGAACATGTTTTTGCCTGCGATGGGTTAGGGAAAGTGGGTTTTCAGCTTCTAACTTTTGATACCGTAAGTTGGTCTAATGTTGACATCCCTTTTCTGATTTTGACACCCTTCTTTGGAGATTGGAATAATAGGTAAAGTCGGAATCGCTGATTGAAACAAATTGTCTTTGCTTAACATTCAGAGAGAAAAAATCTTTTGTCTATCAGTGATTCCAACCTTCCTATTATTCCTCTAAAGAAGGGTATTGAAATTAGAAGACGGATGTTGACATTAGACCAACTTACGGTAGTGATCTCTTTTTGGCAAAAGATTTTCAGGGTGGCATAATATCATGAATAAAAAGAACATATACTAAAATTTGAGAGGATTTTTTTCAACAGAACTTTAAGTTTGCAAACCGACTTTCCCTAAGGAAACGCAGGACAAGTCAGGTTTGTTTACCTCCAGATACCAAACGGTTGAGAGTAACAAAATGCTGTAATGTGCGCGCATATATTTTGTAAATTACGGGAAACAGTCTGGGAAATCCTCTTAGTTGGGTGCTTAACTTCCGAAATTTAAACGTCCAATTACATGGCTATCAAAATTGTAGAATTATTTAAGGATGCAATTACATGCTTATTACTATTTGAATGGGTGCTAAGCATGTAATTGCATCCTTACCGTAAGTTGGTCTAATATCAACATCCCTCGTCTAATTCCCCACACCCTTCTTTAGAGACAGGAGTATAATATGAAAGCTTGAATCACTGATTGAAAAAGGATTATTCCTCTCTGACCACTAAGCAAAGAAAAACTGTTTTGACGTTTCTATCAATTTCAGCTGATAAAAAGGGTGTCGGAATTAGAAGAGGGGTGTCGACATTAGACCAAGTAACGGTAAGGCGTATATCAATAATATGTTCCGTTCGCGTCATAAAACATCCCCAAATCTAGTCGGTCAGTCGGTCGGTATCAAATGTTGTCGGATTTTTAATATTTACCGTGAAGTCGGGTAACTTGCATCAGTGGAGGGAAACTTGCATAGGTATCAAATGACTGACCAATCCATGAAAGTAAGAAAAATACAGATGGAGAGAAAACGTCTCGGTAATGACCTAAATGGTCGTTCAAATCTTTTATAAATCTATTCAAAGCGGCTTTTCTTTGATTTACCATCATTGGAAGCAAAAAACATCAATTTATAACTTTATAAGAACAGAAAGAGGCTGGTCCGTTTATTTTGAAAAACTTAATTTTGCGAGAAATCTTAGTTAAAATACGATTCGAAATAGTTTCAACTTATTTAAGGATAAAAGAATATATTGATTTCATAAGGATATATTTTTGGGCTGGCATTTTGTGAACATTGAGAGTCGCATCACATTATCATTGAAGGTTTCTTATCTTAAAATCTTCATGTCTAAGTGGGCATCGGTTTTCATACTCTGACAAAATGATCGATACAAGGTTCCTAATCGTAACACGTAATTCTTTTTTAAATCTATCGATGGCTTTATGGGCAGCTTCCCCTAGAAGTTTGGAGTATTGTGCTTATCATGTGAAGTTTTTTTCAATTTTTCATGACAAGGCTATTATATTTCAATATACTTGTTAAAAATGTAATGTCTTTTCATTCATCTTAAATATTCCCGCGAGTATACCCAAAATTAATCATCTTATTCCCAAAGCAACCAAACAGCTGTTTGCTTCCGATGATAAATCAGAATAGAACAAAAGGCATTGACTCTCCATCTATCTTTATTACCTTCATGACCAATCAAAGCAGCAAAATTTCAAAACAAATGAACTACGCAGCTCCGCTCGCAGCTCTACTCTACCATTTTTGTTTTGATTTAACTTTGTATTTTAATGACCAGCCAGGTCATTCATTTGAGGGTATGTATGTTAGCCTCCACAGATGCAAGTTACCTGATCTCACAGTAATAAATCCCGAAAAATCCAGTCGGCAAAAAACAGAATCTCTTGCCGCCCTGTTTTAAATTTCCTAAAATAAATCCAGTGAAATGCGTTGACCTGGACCTGATTTTCAACCCTCCGTGGTACTGGCTCTATCACATCAGTGAATTTCGAGTTGATAATTTCAATGAGCGTGGACGAAAAAAACTCAAATGGGATGAAGTAAACAAAAACTTGAAGCAAATGGTGATGTAGAAAAGGGCTTAGCTATCGAAAAGATTTTCTGACATTATTATTACCGTCAACTGCTCCAACTTGGGACTATCTGACAAAACCAGGGACGGCAATTTGGCCACCATTTCACCGAACCTCCAAGTCATTTGATTTGAGTTAAAAAACGGCGTATTAAAAAATACACAATTTCTCTTTCGCACCGAGTAGACTTTTAAATTGAAATATGAAAAATTTCCGTAGTGGAACACCAAATCAGTGGCAAAACAATGGAGCGTTTGACGTCACTCTCGCGGCAAGTAACACACTCACTATTTGTTAATCCCATCGGGTGGTAAGCGGTTAGGCGGTTAGGCGGCGGGCGTTCTCTAATTCTCCATTCGGCGTTGGGTCATTTTAAATGAAAACAAAAGTTAAAAAGGGCACGCTATCAGTAAAAGTTATCGTGAAATGTTATGACAGAAAGCATGATTGATAAACTTGGTGGAGTTATCAAAACAAATTTGTTGTCAAAGAGATTTAACAGTAAGTGAAAATACAGACCCATGTTTCGACAAATCGTCCCAAGTTGGAGCAGTTGACGGTACTTGAGATTTATGTTTTAAAGGTGAGTCGGTCGGGTGACGCGAATAGAACAGATTATTGATGGTCGCCTAACTATATAGTTAGTCTATCATTTAAAAAAACTTTATTTGCTTCCGATTACTTCGTTGAAATCGGAACGCCTTGGACTATTTTACTTAAAATTTATCGTAGACAACGAGCGTGTTAAAAACTTTTGCCTGTTTGACTAGGTTGGCAAACGATATCATCCACCAGGATGCATCCTTTCTTATTTTCCCCCTATTTTCTACTTTCCTATCTTCTATCCTGATTTTCTGACTTTCTCTACTATCTGTTTTCTAAGTATTTTTCTGAAATTTGCCCGTACCGGTGAAATAGGTCTCCGACCCCTGCTCAAACCACCAAATGCAAGCAACCTTGGTTTACAAACCCAATGCCTAATCACTTACGCCAACGAGACACGGCAGAAAGCTGTCATTCACATATACTTATAGCGTGTAATTTACAGACCTTTATTAAGAAAGCTCCCAACCCTACCGGTGCCCCTACAAGGATCCCTACGGGATCTATTTCTATTTCTATTTGGTTGAGTTGCAGGAGGCTTTAGAGGCCTATTCTCGCAACTATAGACGCTTAAAATGAGCGTCCCGTCAGCACCTTGAACTGACTACCCAATTCCCCTCACACGGCATGGGTTGACCCGGGCGAAGGAACGTTCACTTGCCAAGTGAACTGCCGTGAGTGGGAATCGAACCCTGGCCTCCGGCACAGAAGCCAAGGTCGACTACCACTTTACCACGGCACCTAAGTTAGGTCTCAGGGTACGGATGCCCCTAAGAAGGCCTTCGGCCTTATATTGTGACTCTCGAGCTCCAACCCTAACACCCTAACCCTAACTGAAAATAACCGAACCCCTGTCTAGGTCCGCAGATTGAAAAATTTCACTTGCATCCAGGTGGATGATATCGTCTGCCAACCGTTTGACCATGTATTCACCCGATTTTGAAAAATCTGAACCCTCTAATATCTGTATGCTGGAGCAATCTCAACCGGGGCGGGATCATAAGCGTGCAATTGCATGCAAATGGGCATAAATTTTAACTGTGTAATTGCAGGCTTATAGCCTTGGGAGTTTAAGCATGCAATTAGGAGGATTTCTCAGACTGGGAAAGGTCAAAGGTGTACTGCAGAAAAAGAGCAATAATTGCAGTTTTTATCTTAATACAACCAGGCGTACCCAATCGATGAAATCGATATGGGAAATCAATCGATATTAATCGATTTTAATCTATAATAATCGATAGTGATCGATAACTAATCGATAAACAATCGATAGCCAATCGATACTAAGACTTTACGTTCTTATCGATTGGATTCGATTGTTATCGATTACTATTGATTAATCGCTGATTGCTTTCGATTGTTATCGATTAATATCGATTTCTTTATATTCGCTAAAAACGCAACCCTACCGTGGTTTTTCTAATTTAATGCGTGGCAATAAATAATTATTTTCGACGCTACGCGTGAAAAACTAGAGAATAATTAATTACGATATTCAAGTGTTTTAAGTACGCGTTAAAGGCTTGTGTAATATATATTACATATAGATCGTATAATGTATTAACAAGTGTAACTGCCGAATAGCAGTTGTTTTGTATATTTTTATGTTAGTTTGATCGTCAGTGTATTGTCTATTTATTTGTCAATTATTCTGAATTATTACGTAATTATGTGACACGTATTCCCTTAGGCTTGCTCTCCTTCGTGTGTTTCTCTTTGTCTAGCGTCTGTCCCACGGGACTTTGTGTGCCTTTTTCTGTGCTCTGTTTCTGCTTTTGCGTTCAGATGAACAAAGATCACTGTAGAGTGAATACGGAGTTGCAATGTCGAAACAGAAAACCAGAATTGTAAAACTTATAGTCTGAAGAGACGCCCAGAAGAAGAGAATTTAATATTACTATATATCTCACTGCATTAGAGCTTATGGGACCAACGTGTTTAGTAAGTAGTATTTCCTTTATCTTAATGTTGTTCTTTTATATTGTAGCTCTATATTGTATCTTGATTTATTGAGCCTTATATTGACATATTACTCACCTCTCAGGTTTGATTTGTACTTAAGAACTGTACCTTTATCTATTTTAGCAAAATATATTACCGTCCGAAACCGTAAAGTATCACGTCCGGCTCTCCTGCAGTTACAGTAAACACGTATCTCGTACCAGTAATCAGAGATCTTTTACAAGTAAAGACGTACCTTGCAAAAGTAAATACGTATCTTGCACCAGTAAACAAGTATCCATTGAAAGAAGAGAAACACGAATTTGCAGTGCAACATTACACGTATTCGGTATGTTGGTTCAATAACTCCCAGCATAAAGTTATCGAGTTGTTATTACGAAGGTAACGTAAGACTTATTCATCACGATGACGAATCTATCAGAAGAAGACTTTTATGTGAAAAGAAATCGATTTGTTGATATCATCATGAACTCTACGCAGCAAATGCAAAAAATCTATAGCAGAAAGGAAGACCTTATGCAAAATGTATTATCCTATGGTTGGGAACGAGAAAGACTGCTGACAACTCTAGACGACTACGCAAGACTCTATTCCGATTGCGAAAGCCTGTTTACAAATGATCATGTTGAAGTCCTATTCGGTAAGAGTTTTATTGATGCTGCCTTCAAAATTTTGGAATCACTTCCAGAACGAATTGTAGGTCGTCAGACTGTCATCGCTGTACCACTCCCAGAAATTAGAATCGCAGAGCACATCTCGCCACATGCCGTTGAAACAGTGGTTCCGAAAATCGAAAAGTTGTCACGTGCTTGCGTTAACGTAGTTTGTCGCCCTTGTTTTCGAATCGCAAATGTTTTTGAATCTGTGTCTTTGTCCGATACAAAAATTGTTGTTGGTAATTCCTTACAGAAGGCCTCCTATAAATTTGGACAAAATTCTTGTTTGCTCGTTGCTGATATTGAAACTAAGAATTCATTTGAAAGTTCAAGAAATGACGAAATCACGGACGTATCGTGTGATCAAGAGTATGTAATCTCTTCAGAAAAAGTGTCTGAGCAAACAGAGGGAATCGGAGATTTTATGAAAAAATTGAAATTTGTAAAAAGATCTAGAAGTTTGTACATTTTAGAATCATATCAGCGAATTGTATTAAGGTTTTTCTGGACATATTTCTTATTTAACGAATTTAATTCGTGCCTAATTTTTTGTTCTATTTTTGATTTAATTTTGTCAGTATTTGGAAAGGTCCATAATTATTTATTGTATTTAGTCAAGAACGCAGCTCTTGACGGCGAGGAGTGTAACTGCCGAATAGCAGTTGTTTTGTATATTTTTATGTTAATTTGATTGTCAGTGTATTGTCTATTTATTTGTCAATTATTACGTAATTATGTGACACGTATTCCCTTAGGCTTGCTCTCCTTCGTGTGTTTCTCTTTGTCTAGCGTCTGTCCCACGGGACTTTGTGTGCCTTTTTCTGTGCTCTGTTTCTGCTTTTGCGTTCAGATGAACAAAGATCACTGTAGAGTGAATACGGAGTTGCAATGTCGAAACAGAAAACCAGAATTGTAAAACTTATAGTCTGAAGAGACGCCCAGAAGAAGAGAATTTAATATTACTATATATCTCACTGCATTAGAGCTTATGGGACCAACGTGTTTAGTAAGTAGTATTTCCTTTATCTTAATGTTGTTCTTTTATATTGTAGCTGTATATTGTATCTTGATTTATTGAGCCTTATATTGACATATTACTCACCTCTCAGGTTTGATTTGTACTTAAGAACTGTACCTTTATCTATTTTAGCAAAATATATTACCGTCCGAAACCGTAAAGTATCACGTCCGGCTCTCCTGCAGTTACAACAAGCATTAGCTGATTTGGAGGAGCCAGAGGAGGATGACGAAGATCCCTTTAGGATCTGAGGATCTAAAAGGTCAAAAATGTTCCAATAAGTCTGAGCGGTCTGAGAATATAGCCTGGAGTTTAATTTGTGTTTTTGAAAGAAAGAAGTTTATCAAAAATAAAACTTTCCTGTCTAATTTTTCTTGTCCAAGGCTTGATCACGCGTAATAATTAGAGTGAAATTAATTATGCAGAATTTTGGCTATGCGTTAATAATTAGAGTAAGATTAATTACGATTTTTCGCCAAAAACAGGGTACGCGTTAAATTAGACTACGCGTTAAATTAGAAAAACCACGGTACATGGTATTTGGCCATTCCTATTCCCCTGTGCATTAATCCGATTAATACAGTGATTTGTTTGTGTGATTCTACCCAAGCCCTGGTCGCCAAGAGGGTTAGAATTGCGGGAAATTCGGCCATCGAGTTATTCGGTCGGTGGATAGTCGTCCACCGACCGGTAGAAAATTGGTCGTCAGAATAGTCATCCGGCCGTCGAAATACTTTATTGCATGAAAATTTCGCGGTTTCGCGGTCGAGTTCAGAAAACCGCGAAATTAAAATGCCGCGAAAAACGATTTTGGAGCTCAACCGTGAAATTAAAATGCCGGGAAATGTGAGTTTTTGGGTCAACTGAAAAAAAAACCTAAAAGTAGAGTCTTTTTTGCAAAAAAATGCAATAATCAAGACAAAATTCTCTCAACCGCGAAATTAAATTCCCGTGAAAATTCAGAATTTTGAGCTGTGAACCGCGAAATTAAATTCCGCGAAAATTTCTTCCCTTAACCCTTTGAGTGCCAGGGTCCTTTTTTCTAAGTTTTTTTTTAAAAATTGCTAGTTCAAACTTTAAGGGCTTATATCTTCTGATCTAGAATGAATTAGAAGCTCGTATATAGCTCGTTGGATAGCTTAGAGTCTCCTCTTTCTTTTGGGCGGCCTTCGGCGCCGCCCGATTTAGGAAGGGCGTGGTGGGCGGCGGCCAAGGGGGGGGGGGTAGGTTAGGGAATTAAAGCAGTCAGGTCCGCTGCGCGGACCTGACTGAACTGATGGAAAGGTGCCCAGTGGTAAAACTTCAAATCGACTCACTAGAAGACAGAATAAAGTAAAACAGGGCCAAATTTGGAGGTTCTTGGATCACTCGTTGACCAAAAATAGTCAAAAAACGGTCAGAATCTCAAAAAAGTGAATTTTTGTCAATTTTTTGCATTTTTTTGACTTTTTCGCTTAAAATCTCGCTGGAAAGACTCACTTTTGAAATTTTTTTTGCTTGACCATAAAGGACAATCTAATTCCTACGAGTTCGACCAAAAATAACGATTTCTAAATCAAACTGGGCATTACAGGAGGGCTTCGCCCTCCTATATAGCCCATGTCGTATATATACGACATCGGCACTTAAAGGGTTAAACAAAGTGAAAAAAAAAATTTGAAATGTGATTTTTTGGTGTTTTTCAGCATTTTTGAGTGATTTTAGGCCAAAAATTGAGAAATTTAAGAAAAAAAAAAAAATAATTTTTTTTTGCAATTTTTTTCTTTAACCCTTTGAGTGCCAGGGTCCTTTTTTCTAAGTTTTTTTTTAAAAATTGCTAGTTCAAACTTTAAGGGCTTATATCTTCTGATCTAGAATGAATTAGAAGCTCGTATATAGCTCGTTGGATAGCTTAGAGTCTCCTCTTTCTTTTGGGCGCCTTCGGCGCCGCCCGATTTAGGAAGGGCGTGGTGGGCGGCGGCCAAGGGGGGGGGGGTAGGTTAGGGAATTAAAGCAGTCAGGTCCGCTGCGCGGACCTGACTGAAAACTGATGGAAAGGTGCCCAGTGGTAAAACTTCAAATCGACTCACTAGAAGACAGAAAAGTAAAACAGGGCCAAATTTTGGAGGTTTCTTGGATCAACTCGTTGACCAAAAATAGTCAAAAAAACGGTCAGAATCTCAAAAAAGTGAATTTTTGTCAATTTTTTGCATTTTTTTGACTTTTTCGCTTAAAATCTCGCTGGAAAGACTCACTTTTGAAATTTTTTTTGCTTGACCATAAAGGACAATCTAATTCCTACGAGTTCGACCAAAAATAACGATTTCTAAATCAAACTGGGCATTACAGGAGGGCTTCGCCCTCCTATATAGCCCATGTCGTATATATACGACATCGGCACTTAAAGGGTTAAAGTACGCTACGATATTATCGTGAGATACACTCTGGTACACAGAGTAGCGATCATACATACAGAAAATTAGCACAATCGATCGCAATCGATCTTAATCGATAATAACAATCGATGGCTAATCGATAGTGATCGATAACTAATCGCTGAAAATCGATAGCCAATCGATACTAAGACTTTACGTTCCTATCGATTGGCCATCGATTAGTAATCGATCGATCATCGATTACGAACGACTTTTATCGATTGACATCGATTAAATCGACAATCGATGTTATCGATTGGGTACGCCTGGATACAACCATCTTAATACAATCTCTGACTCTGTCTAGGGTAAATAGGTCAAAGAAGATCACTACTAAAATTAATTCTTCAGAAGTTTGTTTTTATATGATTTTTCTGGGCATTCTCCAACAACTATTTACATTCAATTGATTCGATTGACACCATCTTTATGTTTGAACCAAACTCAACTCTCTTTGTGTGCCTCCGGCTCCGCTGTGTCAATCAATTTGAATATATTTTATACCGAAAGAGATCTTCATTCAGTGTTTCACTGATTCCAGACTGGGTTTTGATTAACCAACAGCTTTTCTGAAAAATTGGCACCCAAAAAATTGTGGATGATCCCATCCAACAGGTAATTTTGGTTGACAGTTTTATCTTATTTTCAAAATATATTTCGATCATTATGAGAAATTATAAGAGTTGAGGAGGCAGACTTTAATTCATAGAAAAAAAAAAACTTAAGAATAAAGCCATCAGCAAACCAATTATCAAAAAATTAGTCCATCCATTATCAACATTGAAAAATATAATATCATGGAATTCATTGCACTTTTTCCGATCCAGCCCATCACAGAAATCGCCAAAAGCCAAAGTAAATTGAAAACTGGCCACACTGAAAAACGTTGAATTGCATCGTCCAGAACAAGTTAGCTTCGGTAAATACGACCATTACGCCTTCTCTTGAAAGGTTCTGTCAAGTACACACAATCAAGGAAACCCCGTAAAGTTTGAAATATTCTTGGAATAAGACCTTTTTGTAAACAACTTCTTTGCTAGACTTTTTACGGCGTCGTTGATGATGAGCGTGACGAAAATTATGACGTAGTATTTTACGTGACGACACAATGAAAATGTAAACTACACCTCGCTATTTTCTATTTTACACAAAAGGTGACGTTTCCCTCATCATGCTCAATAAGACGATTAAAATATTAGATCTTAATAATGACTAGACGGTATTTGCCACCGCAGCGAGCCTCTCTCAGGGCGGGCGAAAGAGGTACTTTAACGCAAGATATTGGATAGGTTAGGATGGAATCTCAAATTTCTGCACGTATATTTATTTATTATTGTCAGTATTTTGTTCCGGTTGATATCTCCGTAATGTTTGATGCCCGGTTAGATTTTATAGTCAATACACGCTTTTTTTTAATAAAAATACACTTTATAAGAATGTCCATGATGAAAATGGCCAAAAAACTAAGAATCATGGAATTTTACTACTAAAGCTAAGAATGCCATTTTAAGAGCATTTTCAATTATAAATTATCAATTATCCCCAAGTAAGGCTCACTCATTTTACAAAAGTGCCATTTTATGCTTGAGACGTATGTACTAAATGTTAAATCTAGTATGATTTAGGATCCTAACCTAAGAATGTGCTGTAAGAATATTTTAGGATGATTTTCCCAAAAAAGTTAAGAATATCCATGATGAAATGGATTTACACCATTCTTATAAAAAAAAGAAGCGTGTAGCAAGTTTTGGCATGCGCGGCAGATGTTTGTTATTTGGTTTTATGATCTAATGTATAATAATTGTAGATGAAAACGCAGGTAATATTTAGCGAAGAAAGCCAAGTTCTCTAGCATAGCACAGTCTAACAGTCAAATAGCATTACTTTTTAAAAAATTTGATTAGAGTTTGTCAAGGATGTTTCGAACACCTCAATCAGATCGAGAAAAAAATACTAAAGTCTGCCCAGATATAATTGGCAGTGGAAGCAAGAATGCCTGTAACTTTTGATAGTCTCAAATATAATTATGGACATTTTTTTTGCTTGTTTTAGAGAGTCAAAAGCGCTATATTTGAATGCATTTTTGGTTGAGAAATTCGCGATTTTTAGTGGTTAAATTTGCGATTGCAAAAATTAAGCTTTTTTTCTACTTATGCTATTACGTTCATTTTTACACCAGTAGTAGTTTTAACCTTAGGTTAAGAAGTTTCTTAAATTTCAAGGCAAACATAAAAGTCCTTTCTGAAGATTGGACCCAAAATACCCCTTGGTAGCACTTTTCTGTAAAATATCAAATCTCCAACTTATTACTAAAAACGGGGGTTATGTTATCTTTTTTGAGCAGTGCAATTAAAAGTTAGAAAATTTACTAAGCTATCAAGATATCGGCCAAAAACTGATAATGACGTTATCAAATTCGTCTAAAATAACATCATTGGTAGGATTCAAAGGACGTCATTATCGAAAAACGGCGACAACGATTCTGAAATATTTGTTGAGAAACTTCTAAGATTTTGGATGACGTCATTTTAATTGTCGGTGATAATTGAAATACGTCAAAGAATGATGACGTCATCAAAAAATCCAATCTTTATTATGGAATAGCACTGTCCATAGTCTGTCCATAGTCTTCTCGTTAATATGCTCTTTCTGAACTATGACAAATTGTGTTCTGTTAAAATTTTGAATATATATGGTACCGTATCTATTGCTTCTAACATCTGACAAGTTTTCATAATGATGGAAGAGGATGATTTTTTAATTGATTTAGACACAACATTTAATGTTACACATTTCCGAAATTCAAGCAGAACGTCTGGTGGTCGCAATTATTCTTGCGGTGTTGATTGTTTTCTCGAAATATGTTACCGCTTACTTCTTCCAGAAATAAAAATTAAACTATCGTTTGAAGAATCAAGTGATTTTTTTAATTTACTTCGAATAAGTTGTCTGTGCACAAACCAAGTATCTACGGCTTATTTCAAAATTCATTGTCGTAAAAAATAACAATATGAAAAGTAATGCTTTTCGACTGCTGGATGATATTAGAGAACCATTATGGTCAAGGATCAGTGAAAATTGTGGTGCTTTTACGAAAAGAAATAGTGATGCAGAGTTCCAAGAGAATTTTTGAAGTAATATTTCAAGAGCTTATTAGAAAGAGAGAGACACGTTTTGGAAGTGAGCTTTTTAATTCAAGGTACTTGTAATAGTTTTGTGTGATAGTGAAAAAGAACGTAGAGAAACATAATGAATACACATATTTCCTATTAGCAGATTCATGCAAAAGTCACGAAAAAACGTCGAGTAAACAAACTTTTGATTTGCGGAGGCATGCAAAGATTACCTCATACTCTGGACATTTTGAAAAAATATGCTTGTGTGTGCAATATTTCATCCAATCAGAGACTTTCTCGACGTTTTTCGTGACTTTTTTACATGAATCCGCTAATAGGAAATAGGTGTATTGTAAAAGTTTGAAATGAGGTACGCGTTTGCAATTACACCGTCGTTTGTATTAAAAAAGTGATTACTTACTGAAACCGGGAGAGGCACTGACTTTGATGTCCGACGGGAGCGTGGCGCTTGATTTTGAAAAATGGACCCT
Source organism: Clytia hemisphaerica (assembly GCF_902728285.1). Classification (NCBI taxonomy): domain Eukaryota; kingdom Metazoa; phylum Cnidaria; class Hydrozoa; order Leptothecata; family Clytiidae; genus Clytia; species Clytia hemisphaerica. The sequence goes on from NW_027104543.1 coordinate 56,103, forward strand.
GTCAGATATGAATATTTGATAAATTTGGGACACTATCAAAACGAAAAATTGAAAACACTTTCATCTTCACCCTGAAATGTGGTAAAAATGACTAAAACTAGACGAATGATGTAAAGGTTCACTAATTTCAAACCTGAAAATTGTCCAAAATAACCAAAAGTCGACCCTGCCAGGTACACATCTTGAAAATTATTTTGAACGGTGAATACACATGTTGAAAATTAGTAAATCTGGGATCCTGTCAGATATCTTCAGAGCAGTGCCGTAGGAAGCATATTCATATTGGGGGGGGGGGCTGAAGTTTAGTGACACCGCGAGGGCCAACCATGGTTTGGCCCGAGGGGAGAAATTTTGAAAATTGAGCCTTAGATTGCTTAAAAATACACTCAAAATATGCACATTATTCATAGAATTATATTTCACAGGTCTATCGACCTCTACGAAATAATTTTAGATTTATAAATTGTCTAATTCTTCATCTGTCGTCCAGTCGTCAGAAGATATGGACAGAAGAGAAGACGTTGTTTTGGTCTTTGTCCTAGATTTTCGAACTAGGCGAAGGTTTGTTCTAGGGCTTCCTCTTACATGCCAAACGAAATCGTCATTTTTTGAATTCATTTTTTTCGCCTTTTGGCACATATCTTTAATGATTTTTCTTTCGTTGATAGTGAAGTCGTCTGTGATGCTAAAGCCACCAATTTCATTGAATCGTTTCAGCTTATGCAGATTTTGCATTATCCGTTCTTTTTCCTCTATACTTTTTAAGATCAACTTGATTGAAGACGCAATGTAGCCCTTTTGGTTTTGTCCAATGCGATGATGGGGACGGTTTGATATCTTGAACGCCAATGTTACCTAGTATACCTTCAATATCTATTTTGTCCTGTTCTGTTGTTCCCTTTGTTGTCTACCTCTAATTCCATCATTCCATGTATAATGATATTTCGTTTCTTGATTCGATGTCTCTTTCTTCATTCTGTTTTCTTGTTGGTGTTCTCTCACTGCTGATTTGAAATTATCCTTGTGTTTTCTTAGTTATTTCAGCGTATGTTTTTTCTGATGTTTCTCCATGTAATTCGTCGTTTGCTTTATTTCTTCTTTATAATCTGCTTGGTTTTATTTCAAGTCAGCCATCTTATTGGTTAAGATGTTTTTCGATATCGTTCTTAAGGCTGGCGGTTCTTGCTACTGGGTTTTTGAGCTTTTTAATGACGTCGTCCTTCTTCTCAATCTCCCTCTGCATCATATGATACGAGTTCTCACCTATTTTACTCATTAGAGATCGTGTTATCCGCACGCAATTCTGACATAGATATTGTTCGTTATAAGTGTTGGCAAAAATTTGCAGCTGATAAAGCGGTAATTGTGTGCACTCGTAGTGTACCATGCGGTGGCATTTTCGGCATTTTAGACGGTTTTGGTCATCGTCATCTGAGCAGGAGGTGGGAGTGCATGTTTGGTTTTGTTTAGCTTCTTCAAATGGTTGTTTTTCTTGCTTTTTGTCGGTTTTTTCGTTCATGTTTTTGATTTTGCTAAATTTCAACCATTTTTGAAGAACTGCACAAAATGCGTGAAAGACAATTATGACAAATTAAAAAAGAAAAACTTTGCATTTTGCAAAATAACCATTTTTGAAAAAATTATTGGGGGGGGGGGCATAGCCCCCCAGTTGCTACGGCAGTGCAGAGCCTAAAATAAGGACCACATCTCTGTTCCCAATTTTGCCTAAATGCCCATCCGGAACTGAAGTAATAAAGGAGGCGTATCTAAGGTCAATGGAATACAGGTTTTTTAGTTTTTTTGAGCCCCAGCAGCACAGCAGATTTTTTTTCCGTACATGGACGGAAGTATCATCGACGGTCGGGAGTATCTCATCTTTGTTGTTTGGTTTTGTTGTTTGGAATTGCTTAGGTCAGGGTTGGTAGTAACGGCTTGTCACTGTGCCGGGTGCATACTCGGCGCCTTGGGTCCCGCAGGGTTACTAGTAACGGCTCGAATTTCAGTCAGGTTAAAAAAGGGGCAATTTTACCCCATGAACTTCATGTTTACCCATATTATAAGAACATTACCCCCGTCTTTTTTGTCATCTTATAAGTATTTCCTAATTTTGAGTTCTGCTGTGCGAGTGTGGCTCAACTGATAGCGCGCTGTGTTTCTGATTAGAAACTCTTTCATTTGGTGGGTTCGAACCCCGGTCGGGTCGATATTTCAAGGTTTCAGATAAGTTTAAGATACTCCTGACCTTCAAGATGAGATACTTCCGACCGTCGATGATACTCCCGACCGTCAAGATGAGATACTCCCGACCGTCGATGATACTTCCGTCCATGTACGGAAAAAAAATTTGCAGCAGCACACCCACCAGGTCTATCAAGGCCTTTCGGTTTAAAAAAAATAAATTTTGCATAAGTTACATATCCTTAACCATCTAAAAAAATAAAACTTACGATCATGGTCGTAATATTTGAGAAAAAAGGAAAATGCCTACGAAATGTTATAACCACAAACGATTTGGAAGCGCTCTAAATTAGGTTGGAAAGGTAGTAGAGTTTTAACTCTGAGTTTTAACGCTAGACTTAATACTTAAGAGCTTAAGATCTAAGGATCCAAAAGTTCAAGAATGGTTCAATAGGGCTCAGTTTATAGCCTGGAAGTCTATAAACCCCTCCCGAAAGGGAAAAAACTATTTAAATACTCGAATAAATTTATCAATTAGCCCAAAAGCGACTTTCTCGCCCGAACTCCAAATTTCGAAAAACGAGGAAATAAGCTAAGTTCTCAATAGATTTTGACCATGATTGTATATTAAATTTGAAATGATGTTTTTACGAATACATAGCAAAAACCAAAACACAATGAGTGCCACCATTGTCACTCACTGTAGAATGATATAAGTCTTCTGTGTACCAAATTTTCATCACTGCACCTTTGGCAACGCTCCTAGAAGTAAGGGGTACCGGAAGAACTATCTCAGGAGCAAGGATCCCACCATAGTTGGGGATGTAATTTGCTGCTGGATAACTAAGGTAGGTTCCTGTTAATGGAATAATAGCTTTGTCTGAAGAATTTGTAATAATTGTCATCAAACTGCCCGTGCAGCACGATCCACAGCCCCAATAGTTCCTCAATTTCCCAACACTACAATGCACACTGCCAGAGATATGTCGTAACTTGATTGCTTTGAGAGTACCATCAAGAGTAAGTGAAAAGGAAGCTGGTGTTTTGTCTCGTGCTCCATAACAAATTGGTTTGTCTGTCAATTGAATGTAACCAACTAGGAAAATGAAAATAAACACTACAAATTAGCACATGATAATCTAAGCGAGTGGGGAAAGAATAGTGATAAATGTCTTAATCTTAGTCCTAAGTCTTTTTACTCTAGAACCGTCATATCAGATCTTGATGAGACTTCTTGATAAGACTTCCACTACCTTATTTCGAATTCATGTTGTGCACTATTGCAATGTCTTCCAACATTATATCACATACCAAACAGCCGATTGGTTGCAGAGTCGTCTTGACTGATTTTACTTCACTTACAACCAATCAGCTGTTGGGTCCGTGCAATGGTGCATATCACGAATAAGGATTCTGAGCTCAATTGATTAAATATCGAATTTAGAGTTACCTCGAATTTTAAACTTGGAATAAATAGGTCCACTGACAATTTGCCCGTTTTTATCCATGAAGACAGCCGTCAAATAAACAATCATTGAATCCTTCACGTTTGTTATTGTTGCTGAAACTTTCTTCGAATTCTTGGCGTAATTCACTGAAAAGGAATCTTGAAATTTCTTTTCCCCAAATTTTGTCAAACCAGTAGAATCGTGCCATAACGGTCGAATGAGAGAATCTTCATCAGATTGATGGAAAATTGATATCCAGTCTGAAATTTCTCCATGCATAGGTTTCAAAGACCATTCTAATGTAATATTGCCGTTTTCATTCGTTGATATTGAAGTTTGAGTTGGAAAAATTCTCGCGCTAATTGCTAGAAAAAGGAGAAAGAAAACCTCTTGTTCAACAAAAGCTGTGCAACAATACCTCCTAGCTTCTAGTCCAAAACCTCTCTAAATTTTAATACTCCTTGCATCTCTGCTTCAGTTTGGATTTTTAGATCTCCAAACTTTTATACAAACAGAAATCTGTTATCAGAGTCTGGTGGTCCTGAATACAATTTCGATATACTAGCGCAATTTGCGATCATGGTAAAATAAGAACCAAACCTCTTATCCAGACCAAATTACTGGAACTTTCCGAACAACTTTTTTACTCGTACTTTTTCAAACAAGTAAGGCTTATCTATTCTAATTTTGAAGAGCTACCTTGACATGACTAACATCGTCATTAGTACACCCCTGTCTCACAGCCCCGGCGGAACTTTTTTTCCCAGTGGGGATAACAACTCCTATTGAGATCCCAATGGGTTTAGAAACTCTATTGTTCCAAGGTTAGAAAATCCAATGGGGATAGATTTGGTGTGCAATTTCTAAGCATTGATTTTCGAATGGTGATGAAAAATCAATTTCCCAGGGGGGGGGGTTAAAATTTCAGGGTATTTTCCCATGGGTCCCAACGGATACGAAATTTTTGCCCTATTTTCCAGTGGGGCTTGGGTCCCCGCGGGTCTGTGACACAGAGGTGTATTAGTTTATGTAAACTCACCATAAGGGATGAACATAAAAAGAAACCACATCTTCACGAGAGATGACTTTTTTCTTGACTGAATATTCCTATCAACAAAATGCTCTCTAGACAAATCATTTTTTCATGCCCTTTCATGCCAAAACAGATCTAATTTCAAAACAATTGTTTTCAACCTTCTTGCGTATCCGTTTAAGTGTACTTTATATCATATTTAGCTACAGTGTATGTCTACACTACAAGGGTATATTAATCTTAAAAAGTGATTTTCTCCGTAAAGAAATGTGGTTCTTGTTGATGATCTTACTGAGATATGGTAAGCAAGAAATACTTTATTTACAAACTTTGGATAGAAATAATGAGTCTCGTGTCCCGGGGGGGGGGTGTACTAGGTTTGCGAGCTAACGGGGGTGCCAACCGACTTTCGACCCTTAGACCCTTACTGGGACAAAAAAGGAGAAAACAAAGGAAAATTTTGTGAATTCTACGACCCTTTGTGGAACTTTGGAGATACAAATAAGATACCCTTAAGGGCGGCACATTCCGTACCCCCCCCCTCCCCAAGGCTCATCATCGAGTAGCATAGAATCATGGGTAATTTTGGGACAGATGATTATAAGCGATGATGTAAAAACGATCATTTAGGAATCATCTTGAAGTACAATATTGACCTTAGTTAGTTACATCCCTGGAAGAGGCGAATGGGGTATGGGAACGTATCTCTGATCAGGGTGCTTTTTTTTAGGCCCTGAAAATATTTATTCTCTCGTCACTTTTAGCCATTTTTACAAATTTACGAAACATTTATATCTGACAAGGTCCCCATTTCAAACTCTGCCAGTGGGTCCGTACCCGTCGGCCGTCAAGGTCAGTGCACCCCAGCTGCATCACAACACCGCTGAGGCCCCCGGTAAAAAAAAACCAGCAAAATAAATGTAAATAAAGAGTAGAAAATGCACATCTCCGTTGAAAATTGTAAGCCTAAGTTTAATCCCCTTCTAATTCTATAATAGAATGACTCCTCCGCTCTAGATATTCGGGATTGCAATAAAAATATTGTCGCAATGGAAATTTTTATCCACCGGTGTCTCAATTGCTATTTTCCTTCTTTGAAAAATTCCCAAGGGATTTTCGAATCAAAGAAAACGTTTTATCCCCCTGTGAAATTCCAAATGTTATCAGTTCATTGAGACAGGGGTGTTGATACACCTTTTCGACCGTAGCCACCAATTGCCGTGCGGGCATTTCTCTTTCCACTTTATCCCACTAAAACCGTCCCAGTCCTTTTTTCGCACCTATAGACAATAGAAAAATGCGTCAAAAAAGGATTGGGACGTTTTAGTGGGATAAAGCGGACAAAAAAATGCCCGCGCGACTACGGTCGAAAAGGTGTATTTCATCGTTGTAGTGCTCAACAAAAAAATACATTTCACTGGTGATTGGTGCTGAGCACCATGAAACTCTGAGTTTGAATCATACTCTCGGATACCTAATAGCCGGGGGGGACCCGCTAATTAATTTTCCACCCAGGACATTCTTATTCCGAACCCCCTCCCCGCTCATTGATTTTTGGGAAATCTTTTGAAAGTTCCCTCTTTTACCCTAATTCTGCTGTATTAGCCACCTTTTCGAAAGTTTTCCACCCAGAACATTTTTATTCCAAACCCCCCCTCCACTTATTAATTTTTGAGATTTTTTCCAAACCCCCCGCTTATTCCAAACCCCCCGGCTATTAGGTACCCGAGAGTAGATATTGTGTCAATTCTTTATTAGAGTTTATTCTATCAAATCAAGCTGAAACTTTTGGAAAGTGGGCCCTCTGCTGGATGAACACTGCTAATTTAATCTTCTACCCGGAGTTGGAGGGAGGGGTAGTTAAACTTCGGCTCTGTGCCGCCCTTAAGACTTTTTTGGACCATAAAAGTCCCTCTAGGGGTGGTAAATACCACTAATACATATTAGGAGAAAAGTCCCAGTAGGGTACCGAAAATTAACAAAATTTCAGTTTTTTCGTTGATTTTAGAATTCCGATTTTTAAAAATCGGACGGCACCTTCCGTCATTTCGCAAACCTAGCACCCGCCCGGATTTTCTGTAATCCATTTCATCTTTAACATTTCAACTTTTTTGATTTTCTAGTAATTTGCGCAAGAATTTATCCAACTCAAACTTCAATATCAACGAATGAAAACAGCAACACTACATTAGAATGGTCTTTGAAACCAATGCATGGAGAAATTGCAGACTGGATATCCATTTTCCATCAATCTGATGAAGATTCTCTCATTCGACCGTTATGGCACGATTCTACTGGTTTGACAAAATTTGGGGAAAAGAAATTTCAAGATTCCTTTTCAGTGAATTACGCCAAGAATTCGAAGAAAGTTTCAGCAACAATAACAAACATAAAAGACTCAATGATTGTTTATTTGACGGCTGTTTTCATGGATAAAAACGGGCAAATTATCAGTGGACCTATTTATTCCAAGTTTAAAATTCGAGGTAAATTGTTAACTTGGATATTTAGACCATGTTCAAATGATTGCAATGTTTTCACGAATCCAAAAATAAGAAGATCTTACAGGAGTTATAAAAATTAAAACTAAGATTTGGTCTATATTTGTCTATATTCTTTCTCCACTCGCCTAGATTAATTTCTAATATTTATTTTCATTTTCCTAGTTGGTTACATTCAATTGACAGACAAACCAATTTGTTATGGAGCACGAGACAAAACACCAGCTTCCTTTTCACTTCCTCTTGATGGTACTCTCAAAGCAATCAAGTTACGACACATCTCTGGCAGTTCAGGGACGGATCCAAGAAAAAAATGAAGGGTCGCTGACGTAATTTTTCTTGTGTGATTTTTTTAAATCGCGCTACCCCCCCCCCCTAACCGAAACCAGAAAAAATTTGTTTAATTTGATTTTAAGGTTATTCGAATGTTAAAACTAATGTGCGTAAATTTAAAAATTATATTTTCAAGGATGAAAAATTGTGTAAGGCCAGAGTTTTCAAGTTGCTAAGAAAACAATTTATGATTTCAAAAGCGTTTGGTTTTGAGGTCAAATTTTGTATCGGGAGTGCCAAAAATAATTATATTTTGATGTTTACGTTTTAATATTTTTTACCGTATGTCTGTAGTGAAAATGACTATTTGGGTAAACAATTATTAAATCTTTAAGATTTCATTGGATAGTGTAAGCCATGTAATTCTTATTCACGTAATAATCTTTTAACTGCAGACATACAGCAAGAAGCATTACAATAATTTAAACATTTTCTAAATCTATCTATTTAGCTTTGTACCAGCGCTCCTTCAAAGCTTGATTTCAACTCACTCTCTATAAATATCATCTGACTTTACTTTTTATCACTGATTAAAAAAAATTCTCTATGCGTATCATTTCTTGATAGGATAACACGAAAATGTACATTAAATCTGTTTCGACCAATATCAGGGCTCATCAGCATGACTAGGAAATACATCCGGACATGGACAGACATTACAGAAGACATATACAAAGACGGACACACAAAACTTGACTAATAACTCAATATTTACAACGTATCTTTTTATAAATGTTAACAAAAGAACAGTCCAACAAAATACCCAAAAAAGAAGTAGAAACAAAATTCCAACGTTCAAAATCAATCAAAATATATTTACAGGTTTCAAAACAGAAGAATAAATAGTAATACTAAAACAGTAAAGGTTAGTAGCTAAAAATAAAGTGTATTAAACAAATTCCAACCGCCGTGGACCCATAGATGCAAACTGATCAATCACCTGATCGACATCTGGGACGATTTCTGGATGAATGTACATGAGGGAAAGGCCATTTAGACGCGCTTCACTCATTCTGCTTCGGAAACAGTTTTTAAGTTTTCTCATGGCAGAAAAACTTCTTTCACATTCACAACTGGTAATTGGCAGCGTGACCAAAATTTTTAACGCAGTGTATATGTTTGGAAAGGCCTCTTTAAACGGAGAAATAAATCTTAAGGTGGTAAGAACTGTGTTAGGCACACTTGCTTTAGTAGATAGCCAAAATCTTTCCCATTGATCAAGCTCACCTTCTAAGATGTGAAGTTTGGGTAAATCTTCATGATAAAAATTGACGAAGGTGCTGAATTTCTCTCTCCAACTGAACTTATTCAATGAGTAATACGAAGAAAGAACTTTGGAAGGAACAACAGCAAGACCTTCATAGGAAACCATAGATGAATTGTCTGCAAATCTACTTGAAAGTTGGCTTTGAAGGTGACTTAAGAACTCTTTGGTCAATGCTTTGTAATAATAGTCAGAGATGGCCGTATGCGGATGATTAGCTCTTTTAGTCTGCCTAATACAGGTCCTCCTCTTGGACTCTTTGATGTTTAATTTCGAGGCCAAATCTTTAGCTCGTTCATACCATACATCATGGTACTTTTGGGCATCAACAACCATATCATCTGAAAGATCTTTCAGTGATGTAACTATATCGATTCCATCAATAATGTCAGCATTCTTTTTTTGTAAAAGTTTCGTGGCAGGCAAAGTTCTGTCTAAAACTGAGCGCACTACAACAAGACTAATCACAAATTGAAAGTCATCTAGCAGTTTAAATAGTGGTAAAGCATCTTTTTGAGATCTGTCCAGGGAAAGCTCTTCCAAAGTGATAACAATGGCAACAAATAGTTCTTCAAACAAAGCCATAGCATCAATCCGGCCACACCATCTTGTCCTACAAACATCAAGAAGTTTTGACCTTTTTGACTCAGGACAATGTTTGACAATATTCTTAGCCAATTTGGTTTGTCTTTTCTCAGAAGCATTGAAAAATTTACTAACTTCCTTGATGTGGGCCATCATGTCCCTAGCAAGAGGTATTGATTGACAAGAATTAGCGATGGAAAGATTGAGGCGGTGACAAAAACAATGGACATACAGAGCCTTTCGATTTATACGCAAAATAATAGCAGAACAACCATTCTTGTGCCCAGCCACAGCTCCTGCTCCATCATAACCCTGTCCTCTACACAACATGATGTCCAATTTCAATTCTTTTAAACGTTTCAGGAGAACAGATGAAAGAGCTTCACCTGTAAGACCTTCCGAGCAATGAATAAATCCTAAAAACTCTTCTCGGACATCTAGTTTCTCACAATCAAAAAAACGTACAACCAAAGACATTTGTTCCTGATTTGAAGTATCACAAGCTTCATCTGCAAGAATGGAGAAAAACACAGCTTCGTGAATATCAGGAACAATTTGATTGAGAATGACATTCCCACAACTCACAATCAAATCATTTTGAGTTGTCTTGGAAGTATATGTGGCATTCTTAGCACATGTTTTCAAATGGTTCTCTAAGACCTGGTCCCCACATTTAACTCGATAATTTAACAACTCGTGAAATAGCCCGGATCTTTCCTCTCCAAAAATTCCAACTTCACTTGGATCGTGCGTTGCATCCCTATTTGCTCTAAAGGCAAGTCCGTTTCTACCAAGGAAAATAACGTTCTCAACAATGGGTTTCAATTTTTCCCTATTTTTAGAAAGTACAGTTTTCAATTGCTGATTAATCATGATATCAATTGGCTCACTTTTACCATCAACATCGGAAAGAAGTTTAACTAGAGCTTCCATTGTGTATTTGTCCATCAAAAGAAGAATTGTTTTGACTTTTATGTGATCCTTCATGTAGTTCAAGCTTTCTTCTCGCTATGCTCCAATTATTTAAAGGCATACTCACAAGCAAATTCACACGAGAATTTTTAGTGGGAAACTGATGTCCAAATAAAGTACAAGGTATACAATAAAGCCCTTCATCAATGGTCGAATATCCAACCCAAGAAAAATCTTCAAAATATTTATGAGAGCAAGAACGAGAGAACTTTGAGCCTTTTGTTTTGGGAAAATCAAATTTTTTGTCTGGTTTAAAAGCATTTTGATACAGTTGATAGATTTTGTCACGTTTTAGTCCTTTTGCCTTAGAAGCAAATGTTGAGATATCACACACTGTATCTTCCACACTTTCAGATGTAATAATAGAGGGTTTGGAAAAATCAGAAGAAACAAAAGCTTTATCAACACTACAAGAGGTGGTATCAGGCCTGGTGGTATTTCTTTTAGCAGAGAAAGACAGAGTAGAAGTTTCTGCATCCTGGGTCTGGATTGATTCAGAACTATTGACCTTTTCTATATCAATTTCAGACATATCACTCAAATCACTCATAAGGCTTTCATTGTCAGAATCAAAAACTGTTTTATACAAATTGAAAATTTTTTTTCGACTCTTACCTTTAGCATTATCACAGAAGTTAGAGACATCATGATTTGTAAAAATTATTTCTTCATTATCAAGAGATTCAGATGAACAAGAGGGAAAATTATTCTCAGATTTGGTTTCAGAACAGACAGGAAAGTCTTGGGAGATTTCTTCTTTTAAATTTTCATCTTCTTTTTCACTAATACTCATCTCCTCAGTTTGAGAAACATCTGAAAAATTTGTCATTGGGGTGACATCAAAGCTACTTTTTGAAACAATAGAACTAGTTTCACTGATACTCATTTGATCATAGGAAGGTTGGTCATGAGTCTTATTGGAACGAAAACAAATTTTTCCTGGTTTACGCTGAACTTTTTTGGAAGGCATGAAAGGAATTTTCATTTGAGGAGGTTTGAAAGAAAATGACCTAGCAGTAGATGAAGGTTTCTGAGATTTAGATGCTCCCTTAGAAGAACCAGAGGGAAAAACTGAGGCAATAAGAGGAACAAAATGATTAGGCTGAAATTTTGAATTTTTCGGTTTCGGTGTGGATCTACAATATAAAATTTTAAATGTAGGAAGAGCTTTCGATGAAAGACCACGGGGAAAAATGTTTTGATTATTGAAAATTAAGGAATACTTCAAACCATATTGATCTGGGTAAAAAGTTACAATATTTCTTCCCAAAACAAAAGAAAGTGCACAAATACAGATGAATGAAGACCAATGTCGTCTTCTACATGAAACAATGGCTTCACTGATGCAAATGTCAATACACGAAGGTGTGTTTGAATTTGATTTTGATTGTGCAAATAGAAATGCTTTTTCACTAACACAACATTCAAAAACAGAATACAAGGAATTAAAGGTTTTATTGTTTTTCTCAAAAACACTTGTAAAAATGGAATGACTTGCATAAAAACGAGCATTTAAATACAATTCAATGCAAGCAAGAATCCGAAGCTCATCACAAAAATGGTTGTCACCAAAAAGAAGAATAGATATGGAGCTATATAAACAGTCACCATTACACAAAGAAGAAAGTGCAATGAGTTTTTGAGAACGAACAACTTTGGGAAAAAAATGTTCCACATTTTTGTCACGATAAACCTTTCTTCCCTCTAAACTTGCCAGCTCTTTCTCACTGAGAGAGTTTCCAGTTGTTTCTGCTGTTAACTTGCCTTTTAAACTCTTGAACACACTCACTAGTTCACCTTTGTTGTCCTCATGCATGAGAACTTTCACTCTGTCAAACAGTAAATTAACATCTAAGTTTGCCATAACAAAAAAACACTTTTTTTAAATCATCTCATTTAACTCACTTCTTTTTTTGAAACTTTACTTTTCTCACTTTAATTATTTCCACTACAAAATACTCACTTTCTTTCTATCTCCTACAAAACTGAACTTTTTTTTTGTGCTTTCACTTTTGCTGTCTGATTCTGACACTCTTCTCCTTAATTCATTCATATTCTTTAAAAGAATTATAGAAAAGAGAGAAAAAACCCCCGTGGGTGTGCGGTTTGTAAACCAGCGACCATTGACATTCCTTGCCCCCACCCCCGTAATGTTTATTTCTCGTCTGCTACTAAGAGACATTAGAGCATTTTTGAAAAATGCTCCGAGGGAGAGCGTGTTTTGAAACCAGCGACGGTCGCTGAGCTTAGCTCTCTTTCTCGATAAAATAAACACAGATATTGATTCATTGTTGTTATTGTTAAAACAAAATTGGTAAAGATAAAAATGTAAAGTTAGTGATCTAAGCTACGCCAAAGGTCGCTGTGAAAAAACTGTAGCATAATAATAATAGGATGATAACATATAACCATAAAATACATATTACACTGTATTATATCATTATAAGATTATAGCGCCAAATAAGGAAAAAGACTCCAAAAAAGCTTCTTGTAGACCCGGAAAAGAGTCAAAACAGGAAAGCTAAAAACACGGATATTCCCACAAAAGCTAACTTTTATGTTTGTCAAGGGTCGCTGCAGCGACCTCAGCGACCTTTCAAATCCGTGCCTGGTGTTCATTGTAGTGGAAATTCAATAAATTTTTGGGGTTGCAGTCCTACAGATGCAAGTTATATTATGACGATAATCACCAACAAATTAAACAAACCAAATGCTCCAATAAGTTTGTTGTCGACAAATAAATATCCAAGTAATCTGATCCCAAACTATGGTGGACCTACTGCTCCAGAAATAGTCATACCAATGGCAGGTGGACAAAAACAGGTTCTAAAAAATGAGCTAATGAAAATTTGGTATATTGAGGACTTGATGGATATTGCAACGCGTGACAACAGTGGCAATCATTGTATTCATGTATATGCATTGTATTCGTAAACTTCTTAATAAATAAACCTGTTGCTTATATTAGGATTTGCTTGATATAATAAACTGGAACTCAGCCCTTTAGTTCACTTCTTTCATTAGCATGGTCGTTGTCCGTGGTGCTGTATGTTCGTTTTTAAGGAAGCAGAGCTTTGTCAATTCATTTTGGAAGACAGGGCGGTTTTTTACCTTTTTGATTCGCTTAAAATTTAAAAAGTTAAGAACATCTTAAGGCTTCAAAAATTTTGAATGTTCATATAAGAAAAGGTGTATTGATTGATCGGAGTGTTACCTGTTACCATAGATATCCAATTTTCGAATGTGTTAAGAGACTTCAAATTAAGTTTGATTGGATTTCACTCATTCAGTTAGGAGCATTTGGCGAGTTCCTGTACGTGGCCGCAATAAAAAAAAATCGTAACATCACTCATTAAAAAATGGCATTCGGGTCTTTATTAGCCTAGACGATGTAGCAAACATAGTAAGTATAATCACACTGAACTTTTAATTAGCTGAAATTTTTTTTTGCGTCGGAAAAACTTTTTCAAACTTTCAGCGATGATTGACCAAACTGTTACAATGAAAATTATCCAGAGCATTTTTTATCTTCTTTCTTATCTTCTTCATTTTCAATGAAGCACTCGAAGTTTTATGAAGGTAAGCACATAAGATATTCTTATAATTAAGGATATTCATTGAAACACGCTTTGTTGTGCGCTGCGGTGGAGTGCATGGCGTTACTCGCGCGGCAACTAACTCGCCTTCTGTTGGAAGATAATATTGGGCTCTTTGGCGTTACCACCCTTGAAGCAGCACGCACCTTTGTCTTTCCGCAACTCTTTCCACCATTTTAGATGGCCTTAACATTAGATCCAAAAGGACGCCATAATCTTGGAAGACACTCTGTTTTGGTCTCCGGCTTTGGGAAGTAGCAATGTTTTTGGTTGTTTTCGATGGAAAATGGTAAGAAACTTAAGTTTACAAGTGTCATTTAGTTTTTGCTGGCTTATAGGATGGCAGGATCCTGGATGGTTTCCCTATATGTCATTACCCAACCGGGGATTTTTTATTGGGTTTTCCATTGGGTTGGATATGACCTAGTCACTAATAGTATTGTATGTTCGTGATATTCATGATATAATTTTTATACGGAAGCATCCAAAAGACCGGGTGTTTGCACATTAATTTTCAATTTGAATAAGAAAACCAGTGACAAACACTAACATAACACTAGACTATGCTATAGCCTAAGACGAGCTTCATCTAAGAGAAACAAACAAACGTGAAGACAGAAGTTTTTTTCGGGGTTAGCTGTTGTCTGTAGCTGTTGTAAACACAGACTCTATTTTCCGCCGCGCAACATATTACGTTTTATAATATACAAACTATGTTATACCATGATAATATAGTATAGTATACGGACGATAGCATCGTCTAACATAGCACTAACATAAACATCTATATTTCTTCAATATAGATCTATCGGGCTATTTTCCCTGCACCCGTATAAATCACGAGTATCAGTAATATAAACCATCAAATACATGAATTGAAAAATCTCAGGTCAACCACTAAAGATTCTCTAGAGGGCCTCTAGAGGCTGCTTGTAAAACTTAAGATAAGAAATAAATTGTCACAATATAAAAAAGATACCGTCGTATTCCTTCATACTAAATCTTCTTTCAGGAAATTGAAAACAAAAAATTATCAAATCAAGAACACATTGTTACTACAATCAGTGCAATAATATATTGGCACCAGCCTAAAAAACACTGCATGTGCTCGCTTTCCTTTCTCCAAATCCCCCCCTAATTTCAATGGTTGAAGGGGCAACATGGCTGCAGACTCATCCATTGAAGCTTGGGATGAAGCTTGGAGGAGAGGATGGAAATAAGTTTTAACATCAAAAATCAGTGTTTACTGCCAAATATTATGCACTGATTGTAGTAAAAGTTCTATTGTTATCAAAATATAAACTAGTATAATGCATGCGTTTGAAGATATCTTGAAGAAACCATTGTTTGTAACAGTCCATAGCTCAAAAATGATTCAGTTACCTCTCTCCAATTCGTTGTAAACGGCGCAGTGAATCTTCTTCGAGTTATAGGCGTTGTGGTATAGTGGACATCAACCTTGATTCCTGTACAGGCGACCTCGATTCCCACTCACAACGGTTCACTTGGCAAGTGAACAATCCTTCGCCCGGGTCAACCCATGCCATGTGAGGGGAACTGGGTAGTCAGTTCAAGGTGCTGACGGGATGCTTACTCAAAGCATCTATAGTTGCGAGAATGGGCTCCCAGAGCCTCCTGTAACTCAACCATAATAGAATAGAATAGAAAGTATTTTATATCGATTTCACGCTGAAAGGGCCAACCTTTTATTTCGAATTAGAGAAAGGTTCGAATCACGGAGGCTCGAATTAGAGAGAGTTGACTGGAATACCTAGTGTTTAAAATATACTAAAAATTCAAATTCCACAGAAAATCTAACATTTAAATTGTCCAAAAACAACTCGGACTTACCAAACATGTTTTTTTATAAGCATATTGTTTATAAGAATATATTTGCAAATCTGACTTGCGATCCAAGAAAGTGCTCAATACCATATCGGTAGAGCGGTATATCAGTCAAGAATAAGCATATACATGCTCGGTTTTTGGTACCCAAACAATGACTCTGCTTGCCCGGGGCGTTTGTTCGAAGTAATACGGTGCTACGAAAAAAAAACAGAAAGCCGCCTTTGAACTAAGAATTCAAATCAAAGCAGCGTCATTTTCCCAGACTTGTTTTGGTTGTGGTTCATTCATTTCTTCAATGTAGATCCGGGTTGAGGAAATCCATCCAGTATTACCGTTAGCGTTGCGACCATAATGAGGACATTTTCCGATATTAAAGGACACATCGATTAATCCGTTTATCTCAATCTGAAAAAAAAAAAAGAGCCGTCGAAATCCATTAATTTCCATCCCATCTGTTGTATTGGGGGAGAGGTGGTTGCAGGGTGATTCTAGGACAATAATCCACGGAAAATCTCCCCTGAGGAGAGTAAGATAATTGTCCAACCGGAAAAAATCAGATTTTGAAAGTCAGTCAATGGGGCAATGTCTTGGTGTGTTTTTCTGCGACGGAGGCGGTGAGGTTCTAATTTGACTAGATCCTGACCAGCTAAGTACGACGGTAAATCAGCACTTTTACAGTCCTTGATTTTGCAGGTCAGAATTGCGGGTTTCTCCAAATCGCTTCAGTCACTCTACCGTCCTCAAAAGTGCAAATACATAAACTCGTTAATTAAAAGGCCTGGGCAGTAAACTAAAATTAATCAAATTTCTGCAAATGCTAACCCAGTTATTTGGTTTGATTTAAACCTCGAGCTCCAACGAAAGACATATCTTAAAGGAAAAAATTTTGGCCGATATTAAAAATGTTCTCAGAGGAGATTTAATTAGGCGGATGATGGGATTAAATTTGGCAGATTTTGGCCAAATCTTTAAATACACTATGTTTATAGTAACAAATACCTTGCATGTTCCTCGCAATACCCTGGGTCAGTGGAGCGACTTGTAATATAATAATAATATAATAATTACCCATTCCATATCTGCACAGAAGGAAGAAAAAATATTGTTACTTCCAAATGAAGTTGATGAATTGAAGATTAAAGCAATTCAGTATCATTACACACTTTTTTTACAAGAATGCACTTTATAAGAATGTCCATGATGAAAATGGCAAAAAAATGAAGAATAATCTAAGAATATCACCATCATGGAATTTGCTACTCAAGCTAAGAATGCCATTTTTAAGTATTTTCAATTATAAATTGTCAATTACCCACAAGTAAGGCTCACTCTTTTCACAGAAATGACATTGTATGCTTGAGGCGCATGTACTAAATATTAAATCGAGTCTGAATGATAATCCTAAACCTAAGAATGCTGTAAGAATATTTTAGGATGATTTTCCCAAAAAAGTTAAGAGTATCCATGATGAAATGGGTTTACACAATTCTTTTTTAAAAAAGCGTGTACTACTCGAAAGAGGTCTTTTGTATGAAAAACTTTTCTTGATATTCAGTTGCAGCTAACCATTACATTTTACTTATTAATTAAACTGGCTGTCATTTTCACATTTAACGCGATCGTTAACGCAAATTTGCTTTCTTGGGGGTTTGGGATAAATATTACAAAAAAAAAATTCAAACTCTGAAAAAAAAACCACGAAAAATCCTATCGGCTAGGATCATATTTTTGCCTTACATAAGCATTTAAAAACACCGCGTATAATTACCTCATGAAAACAACAACATCAATGGGGGCCGGAGAGCACTCTTGGCCATTAAACTTAACGAACCATCTTTTAAAACACTTACTACAACCTTCCAAAGACATGTCGGATGAAACGATGACTTTGAGATGGGATGATTTTGATTTTTTGTTAAAGTAACAGCTCTGTATAGAAAAAAAAACAGTTCATGACTAACACTGTTGTTAGATGATCCTAAATCGAAAATGGAATAATTTAGAAAGAAGGATGATTTCGAAAACAGCTGCAGAGCTCGGTGTGGAGTAGCCTATACTAGACGCCAACCTCGTTTTCTACGCAATTAAGTTAATCATAGGAAATGGGACGAGAAATCCCGGTTTTTAGTGAGGTGCTTTCTAGGGGTTGAGTAAACAGTGACGAAAAGGTTCGCACTGTCCTGTATATTGTCATTACACCTGGGAAACTGCGCGTTAACATTGTCCAGCGTTTTACTATCCTATAACGAACAATATCACCATGTCCACAGTCGTTGTGGGTGTAGTAGCTCTGCTCCTCGCTTCTCATTGGTTTAAGACCGTAAAAAATCAGGTGATTTTAATATGTTGATTCCAGCCGTCCCTCTATACTTCGTTTTAACAAAAAAGCTATTTCGGCGTTGTTTACAGCCTTTTCTAAAGTGACCCCTAACACTTTACTGTGGAGGCCAGCTAAAATCCTGCATAAAAAGTTATAGCTGTATATGAAGTATCGCCGCTATCACCCCAGACTACGAGTAAACTCTTAGCCAGAAGCAAACGTCATTAACATTCTTTACAGAACTGACTCTCGCTAGAATTCGATTTTCAAAAGACAGACAAGAGACGAATAAGAGAAAGATTTGAATCACAGAGATTCGAATTGGGGAGAGCCGGCTGCACTATGAAAAACTTAAATTAAGTGAAAACGGAGGATTCAAATTATAGAAAGTATTTTAAGAAGATTTCTCCTTGAAAGGGACTAAGAATAAGTTCGAATTATAAAAGGTTTAGAATAATAGAAGTTCGAATAAGCGAGAGTCTACTGTGTAACAAAAATAAAGGACGGATATACAAAAGAGTCTTCATAAAATAAATCTCAAATGCCTCCTCAACTCGGACAATTTTCTGGTCCCTTCAGTTAACAATGTAGACTGGCAGGAAGAATTTTTGTCGGCGGCAAGGGCTGAAAGCAAGTTAATCAGCAGCGTCTCACCAACTTTTGCTCGTTCTCCTACGCAGCTCCTTTTCTAGAAAACGCCCGCCACCTTTATGTTTACGCCCTCTGACATGATTAATTAACAGACTAGTTTGCTAGTCTATTAACAATGCAATGTAAAACCATTATCTTTTACCATCTTATCTCCATTACTCGAAATTTCTATAATACAAACAAAATTGTTTTCCCCGTACGTGTTCGAATTATGGAAGCTGCAGTGTATCAAGAAGCTTGAAACTTACCTTGATTTCACCATTTTGTTTGGAGCTACCAAAATTAGCCCATGCGCATTCTTTCCAATTGCGTTCATTTGTTGAAACATCTTCCATTAATTGGTCATAATATGCTTCTTCTTCAGTGGTAAATGGCTAGTGATTAAAAAAAGGAAATTGGGCTTTTCCAGAAAAAAATTCGAATATTGCGGGTGGAGGATATAAAATTTTTTGGAAATTTACCCCCCCCAAACATTGTGACTCTTGACCCCCGGACAGCAGGTCTTACACCCCAGACAAGCATTAGTTGACCCCATGGACAATCGAAATTATCCTCAAACAGAGCAAAATTACCCCCAAACAGAGCAAGTAACCCCCAGACAAGGCACCCTGGTAAAAATTCTTGAAAAGTTCTTGAAAAGATCTTATCAAGAAACTTTGCTTATTCTTTTTCAGTTTCTTACTACGAACGTGCCAAGATCTTTCAAGATCTTTAACGATCTGATAAGACTCTTTTATAAGTTTTGAATAAGATTCTTGTCCCTTACAGTGATTCAAGATCTTGACGGAATCTTAAGTAAAAGTAAGTCGGAGGTGACCTGCAGGCTCCACTTTCGATAGCTATCTACCTGAAGGTAGGGGAGGGATTGCTCCACATACTTGCTGAGCATCAAGCAGAGAGGCATCAAGTACCATTTTAGGAATCTTTGGTGTGACCGGCCGGGGGTTGAACCCACAACCTTGCGCACCGTAGACGGATGCTCTACCACTGCACTACGGTCGCTGACGGAATATTACTACTATCCCCGTTCAGTTATTGAATAAGGGCCGAAAGCTTCGCTCGAGTGACAGCATTCAACTGATGACCTCGTCATTAATCAACTATTTCATTAGTACAGTCAATGATAACACACTCACAAAAGAAAAAAACCACTTACCGTATTTCGAAGCTGACCAAAAACTGTTTCGTAAATACTATCCTAAGAGATTGCTCCCCTTGAGTCTAAAGACTCCTTCTTATGAAAAACAATCATAACCAGAAATTTACGTGCTTTTAAGATTCCTAACTCAAACTTGATAAGAACCACTAAGAATCTTAAAGCTTCTTTGCACATAATAGTTAGTTAAGATTTGGAAAGTCTCTTTATAAAAACTTTACAAGTTACGCAAAGAATCTTAAAATATTTTATGGCTCAAGATTTCGTAAGATTCTACTTAAGAACTTAATAAGAAATAATAATTATCTTACTATAAATATGCGGGAAGAATCTTGACAATTCTTAACGATTTCTTTACAAGATCTTTAAAGATCTTTTTGTTGGAAGAAATTTTCAAGATTGCCTAAGAATCGTTGTAAGATCTTACAAAGATCTTATAAGATTCTTACTTGTTAAAGATCTTGAAAGATCTTCGACGATCTTTTCAGATCTTATCAAGAATTTTTACCAGGGCAAATCTTGTAGATTTCTCATTACCCCCGGACACTATTATCCTCCCCCCACGTACGGACATTTTCAGGAAGAGCCTATTAAAAAAGCTTTGGATAGAACTGTCTGGAATGGTGTAATTGGTGACTGATATGTTGATATTGAAATTGAAATTCTCCCACTTTATATTTTCCCATCATTTCTTGCGTACTTTAATAGGATAAACTTTCGCGGGGATTAAATTTCGCGGTTGAGCCTATCCGCGAAATTCAAAAATCTCGCAGGGACTTAATTTCGCAGGTTGCACTATTGGGTGGCAATATTTTCACGATTTTGTGACTTTTACCGTCAAATCATGCATGTTGGTTGTTGAAATACACATTATTTGCGCCTCTTTGATGCAAGTAACCATTCAAATAGTATTTATTTGACATATTTTGAGTTTTGTTTAGAAATATTTCGTGGCTGGACCCTTCCAAATTGCTATTGGGACTTAATTTCGCGGATGACACCCAAATCCACGAAATCCGCGAAATTCAATCCCCGAGAAAGTTTATCCCATTAAAGTAGTGATTTCCTAGAATGTATAAACCGGGGTGTTTCCATAGAAAAAATAACTTCCGTGCCCGGGAGAGGGGGCACTCAAGGTAAATGACCTACTATACGTGCAGCCCTTAAGGGTTTATTTTCCAAGCTTCCCAAAGTGCACCACTGTAAGGGTCAAAATCAGCAAAGATGAGAAAAATTGCACTCTAAGGATATAGATTTCCAAAATCTGACCATATTTTGCTTGAAAATGGTCAAAGATTTTCAAGAAAATGCACTGCTATGATAAATTTTTCGCTCATATTTGCTCAAATTTTACGAATAGTGTGGTCGTGTTACAAAAATACAGGCTGTTTGTAGGAAAAAATAAGATCTAGCTGAAACTTTCTCCAGACCTTCTCTATAGGATGCTTATACCTCAGGAAAAATTCCCCTAAAATCCCACTGATGGAACATCCCTTTTTTTTCTTTTTTCCCCAGGCAAAACCCTAAGGGCGAAATTTTTTGAAAATTTCAAACTCATTTTCAGACATTATCAAGTATACCATTCGAAAGCTCTCGAAAAACTATATGGAAGACTTTTAAACGGTTATAGCCGATTTCCTTACCTAACTCGACATATTTCATGCGCAAGTTCCACTTTTCGCCACATTTTGGTCTAAATTGACCATAAATAGCATCTTCTGCGTGAATTATCTTGAGTTAGGTAATGAAATCAGCTATACCCGTTTAAATGTCTTCTATATAGTTTTTCGAGAGCTTTCGAATGGTATACTGGAGAAAGTTTTAGCTAGATCTTATTGTTTTCCCGTAAATTATGCTAAACGACCCCACTAAAAGTTTTTTCTGCACTGTAAGGGTCCGATTTCAAAGGCCTAATTTTGGGCCGCACGTATGGTCGTATTTGGATAAAGCCCCCCCCCCCTCCGGGCTTCCATGTTATATCAATAATTATCCGGAACATACTTTACTTTGACTTTTTCGCGGAGATAATGAACAACATGTACGTTTTTTATAAGAACATCCAAAATTTTTGAAGCCTTCGAATGTTCTAAACTTTTTTAGTTTTAAACCTAAAAATGTTCTTAATTTCACCATTTTCTTAGTATTTTTGTGCAATTTCCATAGAAATTGGGTGTTTTAAAGTCTGCAAAAACTTGAAATGTTCTTAACTTATAATCAAAACCTAATGTTTTTTATATGGTTTGTCCTCATAAAAAAAGTGTACATGTTTTTTGATTTCAAAAATACCTTGTTCTGAAGTTCAGATCTTGCCACCGCAACTGCCAAAACACAAGCAATTAAAACGGATGTTGAATACATTCTATAAAACACACAAAAATAACGGGTGTGCACGTAAAGTAATACAGTGTGTCCGGTAAAAAGCGTATGCTATAATTTATGCCTCCTTTACGACCAAATTACGCGCGGCTTCTATTTATGAAAAACTCATTGGGAAACGAATATCTATTCATTAAACAACGAATTTATATCTCGTATTAATAACTTTAAGCTGAAGTAAAAAGTTACCGTGTGCAAGAAAAAACAAAGTTTGAATTATAGTGCTTCAAGTTTCAAAAGGGAGTTCCCGGCGAAATTTTAAACACCACAAATGATTTTTAAGCGCCTTAAACTACAGTTGGAAAGTAGATTTTTAACTCTGAGTTTTAACATGAGACTTAACACTTAGGACCTTAGGATCTCAGGATTTAAAAGCTCAAATTTGCTCGAATGAGGCTTGGAATATAGCCTAGAAGCCACCAAACCCCTCTAAAATCGAAATATTCAATGAAAGAAAGTGAAAGTGCTAAAATAGCAATTCTCGCCCGAACTTTAAATTCTGAAAAACGTTAAAATACACTTAAAAATCTCAATATATTTCGACCATGATTATAGTTCGAAAAAATCTTGTCTCTGTGAAGATCAAATTAAAGAGCCCACTGCAGTACTTTTAACATCATATTTTAAGTTGAAAGTTCTTACCTGCTTCCTTGGGCGTTATTCAGAGGATAAATGAAATTCATCATAATCAGGTATGCTGCGTATTCCCTTATATGATGACGTGTCACTATCAACTTTGAAAAAAAAATGCAGATGGAACTCCCACAGAATTCTGATATAACCGAATAAAGTTGAAAAAAACCCTCCGTTGTAGTTAGGATACACTGCTGGGCGTATGTAATCTATTTTGAGTCTGGACTTAGAAGAATTTAATAATAAATTTATTGATTAAAAAGTGTAAGAATAAAACCACCAGGTAACCCAAAAGAGACCTACCGAAATTACCGCAATTTTTGACGAAGAAAAAAATACCTTTTTTAGACGCAAGATAAGATTTTTAAGTATAAAGTCTTTTTGTCTCTTTCAGAATTATACTTGACGAAAACAGAGGGAACAGACGGCACTAATAGCTGAAGCTCAATATCTCAAGTTAGGTACTGAAATCACCTATACTCGCAATATATCTCTAATATTAATTTTTTGAGAGCTTTCCAAAAATATACAACAGGTCTCTATCTTCTCAAGCAAAAATTTTCATTAATTTCTCATCCTATAATTTTTGCCTGAGACCCTCATATTTGTCCAAAAATCACACTAAAGTGTCCGAAAGAAATTAGCATAATTAGTTAAAATGATACCCCTATCCCTTAGCTTTCCAAAAATGTATAACAACTGCTTTGACTAAAAAATCGAGCGATTGTAAAAATTTCCCCCTACTATAATATTTGTAGTTACATTTTACTGGTTGATCAAAAAAGTTGGTAAAAAGATATCATAAATTTTGACACTGCTATCCATCAAGTTTCGAACCGTATGCTAGAAGCGAAACTTCGACCTTTCCCAACCAAAGAAAAAGAAGCCTTAAAATTTACACCGCATTTCGGATGACGGATTGGATCTAGCGCTTTCTTTGTTTTCGCGTTTTATTATTTTTCAAATTGTAACGGTAAATGTTACTTCCAATCCAGCATTTGTATGAAAACCAAAGGCCACGCTACTTATATAGGAAATAAGGTACTTCGAAACCGCTTGCTTTCCTTCATCGAACTATAGAAAGGATTTTCTCAAGTCAAATACTAGACTAAGCTATAGTCTAAGACGAGTTTCATCTAAGAGGAACAAACGTGAGACGGGAATTTTTTATGGGAGTAGCTGTTGTCGTCCGTAAACACAGACTCTATCCGCCGCGAAACATATTACGTTTTATAATATACAAACTATGTTATATCATAATAACATATTATATGGACGATAGCATCGTCTAGTCAAATACATGCACACGGCCAAAAAAGGAAGCTTTATAAATATAAATCGGCAATTCAAAAACAGTTTGAATTATCTAAATCATATTTTATAAAGAAAATTGAAAAAGCTTTCGCCTAAAGACAAAAGACGTTTTTTTCATAATAATACCTTAAAGGAAGAAATTTTGGCGGGAATTTAATTTGGCGGATGGCCAAAAAACTAAATTTGGCGGTTGCTTAAAAATTTAACCTTAAGATGGCGTCAAAACAGCGAAAAAATTGCTAAAACACCAAAGATTTAACCTTAAGATGGCGTCAAAACAGCGAAAAAAATAGCAAAAACACCTTAAAAGATATCATATTTTCAAAATGTTTAATTTGGCGGGAATTTAATTTGGCGGATGGCGGAAAAAAGAAATTTTGGCGGGAACTTAATTTGGCGGATTTCAGTCAAATCCGCCAAATCCACCAAATTTTCTTTCCGCCAAAATTTCTTCCTTTAAGGTACAAGGCATTTATGCTGAAAAAGTAGAATTAACAAAATAAAATTTTCAAATTTATGCTCGCGCGGTGTGGGAGTTGAAGAAAGTTGTTTAAAGTGATGATGTGTATGCAAATGGTAGATGGTGTGTTAAAAGATGTCCTTTAACTCTATTTGATCATCAATTTTCAAATTCTGTAATTATACATCGACATACCAATCTCTATGAAAAACAAGATAAATCAAACGGCGTGGTTTATTAGAAGGATGTGCGCATGCTCGATGAAACATGCGTCCATCAAACAAAACAACTGATCCTGCTTTCAATTCATTTTTCACTCGATTCACGTCTTTCGCTCGTTCATATGTTAAACGATGCGAACCTTCCATGAATTCTGTCTGTCCGTTTTCGCTGGTGATATCATCTAAGGGGATGAGGCATGTGTAATAGAACGGATTCAACTGAGTGACCAGCGAATCGTCATACGACCCATCTTCGTTTGAAGGACCATTCAAATTATAGGTATCACGATGCCAAGGGCCATTATTGGAATGTGAATTTGTTAGCAAAATTCCAATGTCGCATACATATCTTCTCTGTAAACATGTTTTGATCTGGCAATGCTTTGAATTGATCTTTCACTGTCTGTATCCGGACATCATATCTTCCTTTAGCTGTTTCAATGATGGAGCTATCACAATATGATTTCATTTTGACGATGGTTTCTTTATCAAATAGCTGAACGAAATCGTATGGCTCTGACGGGTTCTCTTGGCAAATACGATGGACTTCTTGTTCACAAATATCATATTTGGACTTCAAAATATTAATTTCTTCAAGTGTGAAGATGTCTTTGACGATACAAAATCCTTTGGTTTTCAGGTCTTTTTCCATATTTTGTTAGAGTTCTTTCTATGGCTGATGATATAGCAAAGCAACGTTTCGTAACAAGGAACCTTAGATGTTTTTATTGTACAAAGATACACTGGTGCAAAATGTTTTGATATTGACCTAAAATAAACATTTAGGTTGACCATAAGGCCTTTGTACAAACAAAACGTTGTTGATAAATTTCTCAAAGTCCTAAATATAAATTACTAGTAAAAATACTGAGAAAGTTTCATTTATTGCGATGAAGTCCCAAAAAGGACTTCAGTTATCTATCATCGACCCAAAAATATCTGCAATCTGATTGGTTAAAAACAACTTGTAAATACAATATATACTTTGACATGTGCAAAATAAATTTACCAAAATTGACTTTCAGAGTGTTGGATAAATATTTTTGCATCTGGGTGCCAGAGAATTAAAGAAAGTTTTCTAGAAGGTTCCTTGTTCTCATATGTACTCTTTCTAGATTTTTCCGATATTTTTCATCGCCAAAAGACTTGGAAAATATCTCTTGTATTCCACTCAAACACATACGACAAGCTCCAATTAATAGTAATCTTTTACCAGTTGGGTGTGGGCTACATTCCAATCAAACAAATCTCCGTGGTTTTGTTTATTATATTTTCAAACAAATTGGTATTTCAAACGATATTTTTCACTTTTCAGGAGCAATAGGTAGCGAATATCACTTCTTGAATGTTCAATTAATTACTTAACTTAAGAATTCGTTCAATTAAATTCTGATTTTGAAATTTTGTTCGAACTTGTCCGAAGGTAGTTTTAATCAAGATTTTAAATAGAAAATATCTAAAGATTTTAATATTTCTGAAAAAGTATGGTTGACGCTCTCTAATTTGATATTCAAGGGGAAAAGGATTTTCATCAAATAAAGAAGCGTATCGAATAGTAGACTAGTAAACCACGTCGTTGTATTTCGCTGCAGAATAAACTTTCAATGGGATCTATTTTTTTATATGTTCACTGAATACAACATGTCTTTCCAATCCACTCTCCCGCGGCAATTTCTATTTTTTATAAGAACTCTTTATTATAAGCACTACTCTCATGTTCAAGGAAAGACAGACGCTTGCTAGTCTAATCGAATAGTAAAGCTTCGTTTACGAGAGTTTCTTGCTGACGACGACTTTCAAAATTATCGAATAATGGAGCGTATCGAATAGTAGAACGTCGAATTAGAGAGCGTCAACTGTAGATTCTAATATAATATGTTGGGCGGTGAAAAAGAATGCAGCTATTATATTTTGATTTTTCCCAAGTATAAAATAATAAACTGATAAAAATATGTAAAATACAATTGCAAAATTTACATGCAATCAACTCTCTCTCAATCGAACCTCTTCGATTCTTTCTAAATTCCAAAAAAAAACATTGGTCCCCTCAGCTGGAAAGTAGTTTAAAATTCTCTCTGTAATTCGAAGAAAAGTCTTAGTCACTTGAAGATCGAGGAGAGAGGGGCAACAGGAGTGCTTACTACACCCCACTACATAGTATACAGGACAGTAGGCATCATTGAGTTTTAAGCCGAAGGCTAGAGGTCAATCTCTTTGGTAGGATTTGAAGCCAACAAATCCTACCAAAGTTGCGCGGCCTTGAGCGACCCGCCTGGTTTTTACACAAATGACAGATTGAAACTAAAATTTACCGCTTAATTTCGAAAAATATATCACTCGAAGACAAAGGAATTGCTAGATTCAATCCGTCATCAAAAATACGGCGCATATTTTAAGGCTTCAATTCAGATTCAGATTGACCTCTAGCCCTTCGGGCTTGAAACTCAATGGTAGGCATCCTAGTAGCCCGGGGTTCACCTAAAGCTTTTTTTATAGACTGGGTGGCGCGATTAAGTGGCCCGGTAATATATGGTAATATGCTTTGGCTTAGGCGGACTGTAAAACAGTCCACCAGATTTTAGTTGCTTTTGGAAGGTAAAAACAGTATGAAGCAATGTTTTTATTCGAGAATAAGGGATTGCAAATCTGTTACTGATATTTGTTTCTCATTTTTGGTTATATCTTTCAACTCCAAGTAGTTTTTTTGTTATTTGGATTTTAAACATTCTTTTTCAAAATGACGACCTCGCCAAACGCTCCTAGTTTACTTCACTGGACTCAGCGTCATAAAAAATACTCAAAAAGCAAAGTTCAGCCAAAAGTAGACTCTAGTCTAGCATCCTAGGAGATATTGAAATTTTATTTACAAGTTTCTGTTACCCTTATGAGCACACGATTCAAAATGACCGGACAATGGCGTTGTGGGAAAATTTTTCTGGAGGGGCCAAAGTCAATTTGTTTTAAATGGCGCCCCCCCTCCCCCCAATTTTCCAAAGTGGTGCCCCCACCCACCAGTTTCTAACTTTTACTAATTCATTAGCCTAGGCATAATGAGGAAGGAAATATTTAGTGGAGAAGATTTCTGTTCCATTTTTTCGAAAATTGACTTAAGACCGTAACCCCCTATTTCAGCATGCACGCTTTCCAAAAACAGCCTTAAGTCCACAGAATTCTAATGGGAAAGAGGTGTATTTTGCAATTCAAAAAAAAGCCTAAGTCCTAAATTTCAGTGCAAATTTTATTTTCTATGAAGCATTGACATTAACTAGGCTACATTGATATGAAATGTGTAGCCTTAAGTCCAACACATCTTAACCTTTAAAGTCAATTATCTCAAAATGGAAAAAATGGACTTAAGGCTGTCTTGAATTGACACGGCGAATATATCTTTGATGAATGGAAAAGGGTAAAACAGGCCCCACCATGGTTGAGGCCGACAAGAAAATTTTAAAAATCGACTGCCAAGATACCCTAAATTACTAAATAAAAATAGACAAATCTGACACTTGCTAGAGTGAAAAGAAACTTAAAGAAACAAAATGTGTAATACGAGCGAAGCAAGCGAAAAAATTGATATTTTATGATTTCAATATTGTTGTCAGCAAATTGGTCTTGGGGCGCAGTTAGATTTTCATTTAATAATTCTATATTGTACACAAAAAAAATTTGTAAATTAGCTAGATTGCAAAGAAGGTAACAATTAACTGTATTGCGAGCGAAGCGAGCGAAAAAAATTGCAAGAATTTTAAAACTATCTCAGTAAGTATTTAAGGCGCATAAAGTATGACTTTTAAGATTACAGCGTTTAAAAAATCCTCTTTTGACGCCCCTTGCTTTTCGGCGCCCCTTCAAAAAAGCTCCGCTGGGGGGCCATGCCCCCCCGGCCCCCCTGCCACAACGCCACTGACTACACCCCACTACATAGTATACAGGACAGTAGGCATCCTAGGAGATATTGCAATTTTATTTACAAGTTTCTGTTACCCTTATGAGCACACAATTCAAAATAACCGGACAGGACAGGACAGGGCCTGATCATCGGTTCTCTAGAGTCTCAGCCCCCTCCTTAGAAATAAACTCTTGATCTTTTTTGTTACATGCTTTTTATAAGCAAGTGTCTGCCCATATATCAGGCTCACATTATGCTTAGTAATCTATCGTTCTTAAACAATAGGGTCATTGTTAAGGTACCGAAAACTGAGCCTGAGTATGCTTATAGACGTTAAGCTTATAGAAAAAAAGCATGTACTCAGAGAATATTCCCCGTAAATTTCGAGATAACTGTTTCATTGTTGATTCGACGCTTTAGAATTGAAGAAATCAGTATTGATTTTGCTCGATTTTCTATATTCAAAAAAATGAGCAACAGTGAGTCTTAGTGGGGTTGTCTAGCATAATTTAAGGGAAAAAATAAGATCTAGCTGAAACTTTCTCCAGACCTTCTCTATAGGATGCTTATACCTCAGGAAAAAATCCCCTAAAATCCTACTGGTGGAACATCCCTTTTTTGGGCAATTTCTATTTTCCCCAGGCAAAATCCTAAGGGAGAAATTTTTTGAAAATTTCAAACTCATTTTTAGACATTATCAAGTATACCATTCGAAAGCTCTCGAAAAACTATATAGAAGACTTTGAAACGGTTATAGCCGATTTCCTTACCTAATTCGAGATATTTCATGCGCAAGTTCCACTTTTCGCCACATTTTGGTCTAAAATTGACCATATATAGCATCTTCTGCATGAATTATCTTGAAACAGCCTGTATTTTTGTAACACGACCACACTATCTCTAGAATTCGAAAATGCACGAGGAGTAGTTTTTTTGAGTTATGGAGTTATGGAGTAGGGTTTAACTGAAGGGACGAGAAAACTTGTTAGAGTTATAGAGGTTCGACTTAGAGAGTTTATACTGTACTATATGAAAATAGTACGAATACTGTGTTTTAATTTATTTTTATTAGAAGCATTAAAAATGAGAACTTGTAATTCCTATGTTTACTAAAGTCCAAAAACTATCAGTCCCCTCAGAAAGAAAAATATATTTTTTGTCTCAGCCGCTATCAGAAAAATCAAAATCGCCGCTCTAAAATAAATGAAAAAATTAAACCCCTATGAAAGAAAGATTCATGTATGTATGTTATTTTATTCGGCTAAAGTAATTTTGACAAACATCAAAATTATTGAAAAAATTAAATTAGGCGAAATTAGGCATAGTTCTCGCCAAAACTAATTTCCCGTAAAGTACTTAAATATTTTCCCCCAAATTCAAGTGGAAAGGTGTACGCGAAATAGTTGCGATACAGCACGACCCAAAACAGTAGTTGACGCTTCCCGACCAATCTCACAAGAAATTACCGCAACAAATTCAAGTGATAAGATATCACTTTCCCTCCATGCCAATAACACTTTGTCTGATAGCGGTTCCTTCGTTTTTTTTAGAGAATCCTTCTCCACTAAAATGTCTAAAGGTCTTCACAGGAATAGTTGAATCATTTAGCATTTTCAACATTTCACCAACCTGACGATTTTTCTGTTCTTTGTCGGCAGTAACATAAACCAAAATGTCTCGATAATCCATTTCTCGAATATTGATACTCGATTCAGTACGTTTTTGCGTCAACACTCTAATAATCTCTATAACTTTCTGAGACATCTTTTCAACATTCAAAACATGTGATCGATCAACGGGTAACCCTTCAACATCATGCCCGACTTCAATATCCAAATCACGATGAGTCGGGTCCATTCTCCCTGAAAACTCTTTAAAAATACTGACAGTGTTTCTCAGTACTTGACTCAAAAGTGACACCTTGAAAAGGTCTTTTGAGTCAAAATCAACCATATCACGTAAAACTCTCTGCAACGTTGATTCTTTATCCGTAGCCATCCACGCAAAAGGTTTACGTAATACATTGTTCCAAAACTCAACAAGTAAAGGCCCTTTCTGTCCTTCTATAATTTCATCAAGCTCGTCAATCAAGCAGTAATGCTCGACAGGGTTCACCTCTTTGTTTTCCAACAGTTCTTTCAACGTAGAAACATAGACATATTCTAAATGATCATGTCCATAACACTCATTCAAACCCATCATTTTGATATACCAATGTTTCAACCCAACGCAATCAAAACCACAAATCAACAGACAATTTTTCTTTTGGCTGGACAACTGTAAGGCCTTGGCAGCTATGATAAGTGATTTTCCGCTTCCAGTTGGACCGACAATAACTTGTCGACGAAATCCATTCAATACTGCTACTTGAGCGTTGCTTAATTTGGTCGATTTTGGTTCTGAGTTATTATCAATATCATACGTTACCCTGGGTACGGTGCCAAATGTTTTCAACAGTTTCTGTTGTTGAATGTCATCACCTATGTCGGCAATACCTTCACTCAAGGTCAAAGGCATGTAGTCTGAAACAGTGTACATGATCCTAGAAACAATTTTAGAAAACAAAATATCGGTTTCAGGTTGGAGGTCTGGTTTCGAGTCCACCAGTAACATCCACCAATCCAACCATTCCAAAGGGTTTGAAAAATCATTTTCGAAATACTCGTCGTCAAAGAAAGTTTCTGGTCTTTGAGAAGACGGGAAGATTGAAGCGCAATATTTCGGTAAATCATGATAAGTCCATTCACCTAGTTTTCCTTCTTTAATTGCATCTTCTATTAGGACGTTCATTAGAGCGCGACGGATCACTAATTGTTCTTTGGCATGATACCGCTCTCCAATGGAGGATTTGACCTCGAACAAAAAGAATCCTTTAGATTTGACCAACATCAGAAAATCAACTTCAGCTTCCTGTGATAATTCTTTCATCTCTGGCGCGTAATGCCTTGCTTTACGGAAAGCTTCAATAGTGTATAGCTGATGATGTTTGTGAATAGATGAATGTTTTGTTAAAAGTTTATTGTAATGCTCAAAAAGTTCCCGAAATTTAAGACTGTGTAATACAATAGCAGCCTTACCCACACCAAATTCTTTCATTTTATCCAAGAAATCTTTCTCCTTTTGAGGACCTTTGAGTGCGGCCTGGCCACCCTTATCTTGGGTGCCGATTGGTATTCCTTCCGAGTCATGACGAAAGACTGAAGGTATTATGGTGAGGTTTTCATTCCATGTTTGAAAATTGTGTTCACTTTTCTGTTGAAAAGAGACAGGGGTGTCTTTATTGTCAGTACTACAGGTACTTCGACTGCGATGTCTGCTTCTACGTCGTCTTGGGATATCTTTGCACGTACTTGCATCTAAAGATAAAAAAGATTCACGTGAAATAGTAGATATCTTGCGTCAACCAGGTAGTTCTCTTTTAAAAACATGAATACTTTAAAAATTATAGTAGAGACAGAGACAGACAACTTAATAACTCAATTCAATTCACTGGAGAAATCTCGGCTGGAAAAATCTTAGTATGGACATAAATTGATCTGACATCACATCTATGAGGGGGGGGGGTCGGGTACAGACCAAGCGTCGAGGGATAGGTCCAGAAACGTCGCACACTTCCCCTCTGCTGATTCCAGTATGTGGAGCGTATTTGCTGGCTACCAAGGTATGCTAATTTACTTCTGACAAAAATCAGAAGTTGTGTTCTTGGGAGATTTTGACTGATAGTTTTAGCCAGATTCTGTATTTTACCAACATTGTCTATGTGTATGTGTATACAACTCACCCAACTCAGTATGACTAGTACTGGTACTGCTCATCGTCTATTGGTTATTCTTTCATTTTGGTATTAATCTTGATATTATTTTCATTTAATTTCAATTTGTCTTTTTCTAAAATATATAGAAGAAGTAATGTAAGTATAAGTTATGAGTAAGTATAAGTATAATCATAATAACTCGTATCGTTTAATCCTTCACGCGTGAAAAAAAGAAGTGAGTACCAACTGAAACACAGAATCGATCGCTAACCGAAACAGACCGACATCACGGCAAGATTTTTCAAAACATGAAAAACGCCCGTGGGCGGGCTGGTACAAGTAAAATTTGAGCATATTGAGACCGCTAGGTTAAAGAGCTGGGAAAAAAAAGATATTTTCTCCGCCTGCGTAAACTTTCACGAATAGACCTTATCGGAGTTTTTGATTTTTCTAAAAAAGCGATATGATTGTTTCGAGTGTATTACAATAGAATTCCCTCGAGGAATTCATACAAGATTTATATTGTCATACACTCGAAACAACAGGGTACGAAACGGTAACTGTAAAAGTCAGGTATTAAACAGTATGGACACTATCTAAAGACAGATGAAATTTACAGTTCTATTTCACTTATTTACAAATCATATCAAATATAAACATTATTAGAGACACCATAACCTTCAAAATTTTTCAGCCTTGTAGCCAAAACACTATCCGAAACCTAGAAAAGAGAAACATGAAATAGTTATGGAAATTTTTTTCATATGGCCTCGGGCTAGAAGAAAATAATGTTTTCAAGGCGTAAAAAGGTTGGTCAAAGGTAAGAAGGTAAGCCGGGCAAGATCGATCTGGTAAGCTAAGTAAAAAAGGTCGTGAGCATTCAAAATTTCACATACTAGACCATGGCCAACCCGCTTTTTATTTTTCTATGAAAAAATCTTAACGGAGTTTTTTCTTCCGCTAAAAACCTTACCGTGTTTTTAACTGATAGTCAGATGGTTTAAAATTTTTTTTGGCAAAGAGCTTCCTTACATTGACATGGTCTAAGTTGACATACTCAAATCTGAATTTTGACTTTAAGGCGAGAAAAAAAAGATAACTTCAAGAAAGAATAAGGAAACAAGCCAATTTTCCAAAAAGAAAAATTTAAACAATCCCTTTGATCTACTTACTTGATTTGATAAAGTAACTTCCTTAAGAAGAGGTTCAAAACATTTCAACGTGAAGACGTCAACGAAGTGGGATTCAGTGTATGCTATGTAAAGGGTGCACGATTTCTCGTACGCTGAACAGTAGTTGAACACTATAAAAAAAGAAAATAAAGCAGTATATTCATGATAGTCTTCTGACATTACATCACCGACCCAACAGCTGATTGGTTGTGAGTGACATAAAATCAGTCATTACGTCAATTTCAACCAATGAGCTGTTGGGTCTGTGGAAGACATTGCAATGGTGCATATCATGAATTCTAAATTTCTTCATTATAGTTCCTGGTTCGTGTTACGATCACTGACCTTTATATAACCCTGGGCCAAGCAATATCTGCCATCTTTGATTGGAGTTTTTTTAGAATTGGTACCCAAGGAGAAGCCATTGCAATGCTGAAAATTAACGTCTAACGCCGCTACATCATCAAAAGAATTTGAGGAAAAGTGGACCTAGCACTCTCAATGCATTTACACCGCTATCGAGTAGTGCCGACATTAGAGTACCAATTTTCAAAAAACTCCGATCAAAGATTTTGCTTGGCTGGGATTGAGATGCTTTGTCCAGGGTATATAAAGGTCAGTGGTTACGATATATGGGAAGTATAACAAGAAGTTTGAACTTGAGATTTCTTTTAGCTTCCTGCTTGCAGTGTTTGAGGGAAAAGGAAATACATGTTGTAATGATTAAAACATACAGTTGACTCTCTCTAATTCGATCTTCAAGGGACTAAAGATTCTTTTTGAATAAGAGAAAGATTCGATTTACAGAGAGTAATTTGAACCTCCAGCTGAAGGGACCAATATTTTAATTCGGATTACAGAAAGAATTGAATAATAAAGATTCGAATAAGAGAGAGTTGAAATTTGAAATTTGAAATTTGTTCCGATGAGATACTATAAAACGAAAAACTGACTTGCTGCTGGCAAATCTTTAACGATATTTTGATTTTCCAGAACTTTTACTTTCAAGGAACTGCTCCTTTCAGCATGACACGACAAACACCTCAGTACGTCAATATCATTTCCATCGCCATGGTCAGACTCTCTTTGATTCCGCAGTAAATACTTGGGTGATTGACAAAGTACTTTGATATTGTTGACATTTATATTTTGCAGTAACTACCAGAAAGAACAAATATTAGGTTAGTTGAGTCTAATGTCAGACAGACTTCCACAGGACAAAACTAAAAGTCTAGATTTTAGGCCGGCGGATTCTTAGCAAGCCCTGATTAGCATGAATATGTTGTACTTGAGGCTGCAAACCGAATTTTTAGACCGGTGAAATTCACCGTTCGCCGGGCCTAAATAAAAGATAAGACCACTGGGTCAAATGAAAACAAAGCAATAATACTTAAAACAAATCAGTATTATAACAATTACCGTTGATGTCCAATTGTGAAGATCTTTCGGTTCAATGTGATACTTCAGGCTGCATATCAATGTCTTTAGGCTTTTATAAACATGACAAGAGTTTTTTTTACTGCTCTTATTATGAGATGAATCAGAGTCGCTTTTAGATTGGAGATATGAGGCTATGTGTTGACTGTCACCCATGTTTGTGTAAGTTTCAATGAAAGCGTTTCCGCTGCCAATGCAAATAATGAGCTCGTCAGCTTCAAAACTGAAATAGAGATTGAAGAAATATTTTTTGTTTTTTAAACAGTTAATAAGAATATAGGATATAAAAATCTCTTGGGCTCTCTCGTAGCGCTATAAATGATCCATTTGGGGTGGGACTAACAACGTCTTCCAATGGGTCCGAATCTTATTGACGATTTTTCATTGGACAAGCGCTAAGTCGCTAGAGCACATTCAGTCTGTAATTACCCACAATTCATTGCGCCAGAGCCTGTTTACTCTGTAAATTTGTTTATAAAATATTTTCTCTTGTAATTATTTTTTCTATATCAGGTGATTAATCAAAGCCTCCCCCCGAACAAACACACCAATACCCGCAATATCTTAGGGTCTAGTTCTACCGAAAAGTCTTAACCTTTTGCAGCCTTTTGGCATAATGATTAACTGCACTTTATATAGAATACCAAATTTCCCACCTAAAAAAACAGATTTATTGTCCAGGAAGCAAGAAACAGTCTCTAGGGAAATATAAAGCTTAGCGACCCTATCAACAAGTCCATACCTTTTGGTATCGTGGTTATCCATAAAATGAAATTGATATTGTGTTCTAGTTTCTTCATCTTCGCATTCATATTGATTTTCTTCTTCTTCTTCAAAGAAAGCTGTCTGGTCAACTGCTTCGGTCAATGTCCAATTTCCTAACACCATTTTTTGATGTGTTTGTTTGTTTTTCTTTCTTTTTGTTGATAAAAGTTTTTTTGAATCTAAAATGAACAAGAAAAACAATGGTTGATCTGAAAAAACTGTAACTCAAATTCAAGTAACTCAGCTCTACTGGGTGGTAACACGTGGTTTTTCGTTTTATTTCAAATTAAGGGACCTCTTGAAAAAATATACAGGATCCAATTCTTAGTGCTTCCTTTTACGACATTTAAAAAAAATCTTTATAATATATCTATAAGAATTACAAAAAATTATACAAAATATAGAAATTTTTTGAGAAAAACATATCATACAAAAATATAAATAGGATAACAACAAAATAACACTCCCAAATTATTCTACTGTTCCAAGATTTCGCAAACAATTTAAGTACTATGAACGATTAATTTTGCAAGATTTAATTCCACGTTTTTACAACTATCCTTTTTTTGGAAAAAAATACATCTAACGAAATCGTTTAAAGATTACTGACTTACGAAACTAAATCCACGTAAAATATACTGTATATTTTGATATTTGCTACAGGTCCATTTTCAACTGATTTTTGCTAGATCATCTACACAAAATTATTCAAAACACAAAATTAATCCGATTTATGGTAGAAATAATAGCAAAGGAAATGCCTTATCAAAACAAAACAGTTCTTCTAGGGAAAAAAATTTACACCTAACTTAAGTTTTTTTCAAACTTAGCAAGTAAACCATAATGGTCAGAAGGAAACATGGAAACTTTGGTTTGATCGTGCATGACGATCTCATCAAATATCTCATCCCCAATAACTTGGCATTGAGTTGCCTTCCAATGATTCACATCATTGGTGTCCTCCAAATACAAAATTCGATCAATCCTTTTCTTTTTCTGTGTAATAGGCTTCCCATGGAACATTTGGTTCATAACATTATGATCAGAATCTTTGGTGAAACCATCTAGATCTTCATGGACAACCCGCCATGTATCCTTAAATTGACTACTCTCTATAAACTTATTTTCTTCGTCTGTTTCATGGAAATTGAAATCACCAACCAAAAAGGCAAGCTCTATGTCCTTAGTTTTCTTTTGTAAAACATCAAATATGGCTCCCATTTGAATTTCCCTGATATTTGGTGATGTGATATAGGACTCGATATGAACAGTACCAAACCGAAATTTAGCTCCTTCTTTTTCGACATCCATATATTCACATTGTCTTTCCAAAGTCGTTTTCAATTTGATTGTCCCTTTCTTTAAGATTTTCAAATCTTTCTTTTTGTAAAGCATAACAAAATAGTTGGAATATAAAGGTCTCTCATTGACAACAACGTAATGATCAGAGAATCTGGAATGTTTTTTGACAACTTTTAAGAAATCTAAAGTGCATTCCTGAAGACCAATTAAGTCAGGGTTCTTATTGACAACAATGTTGAGTAATTCTGTCCATCTTTGCTCTGGCTGGTCAAGCTTCTGGCTTGTACCGAACCAAATATTCCAGGATAAAACTGAGAGCTCAGTGCATGTATTTTCCGAAGAGGTATTTCCCATTAGATTTTAACATTAATACTTTTTATCTGTAACTCTATAAGTAAAAAATAACAGGAGTATATCTACAATTTTTAGGTTTAAAAGCAAGGTTCCAAAGAAAGATTCCATTTATGTAAACAAAAATTCACTAGAAGAAAACCAAACCAAAATTCTAGAAATAACTATGAGCCCTTAACACCACAAAGGGTTTGGATCAAGTTTACCGAAATAATGAGCCAAGGCCCTGTGACATCCTTTCAATCATTTATTTTAGTTTATTAAAAAAAAATGTTTTCAAAATATTTCTATCTGTAATAAAATCAATGTAAAAATTTCAGATGATTGACATAAACCCAACTTCTTACTGTTTTATCCAGCCTCCTCACCCTTAGGGATCGATAGCTATTTTATGCAAAAACATATCCGCAAAAGTGAAATTAAAACCATTTATTCAAAAAAAGAAATGAAATGGCGAAAAGAAGAGTTTTTAATGAGTAAGTTGAGATGTTTTGCTACTAAAGCAAAAATAATAATACTTGTAATACTTGATTTATAATTGTAATATAGATTAAAAAGAAAATAATCCCCTAAATAATCGTGTATATACTCTACAAAACCATAAAATTTTATCAAATAATTTACAAATTTAAATTAATTACTATAATTTCATTAGTGCAACCACGTAACAAAGAAGATAACATAACGAAGTCGAGAGTAAAAATCTGTTTGTTGAGCTAATTTTTAACTTTGTAGATTCATTGACCACAGTTTGAACCATTTTCCACTGCTCTTAAGAATACAGACAAAAGATAAAATCAATAACGACCCCCCAAAAAATGATTTCAAATATACATGAAAACGGTGAAAAGTTCAACAGACCTTAGCGGAGTTTTTGATTTTTCTAAAAAAGCGATGCATTGTGGGATTGTTTTAGGAATATTACAATAGAAATCTCTTAGGAATTTCTTGAGGGAATTCTATTGTAATAATCCCGAAAGAATCCCACAATGCATCACTTTTTTAGAAAAATCAATCAACTCCAATAAGATCTATAGTGAAAAAATATTATCCAACAAATTAATCAGCAATTAGCTCAAATCTTGAAAATAAACCATAGTGATCTGAAGGGAACAATGGTACTTTAGTGCCATCCTTTAACATGATTTCATCAAATGATTTCTGTCCAAGAAGTTCAATATGGGTAGGTTTCCATACCTTTGTATCATCTTGCCAAAACAAAATTCTATCTAACCTTAAGAAAGTTGGAGTGGAGATGCCTTCTCCAACAAGCATTGCATGTTGATTCATCAAATTATGTTTGGACTCAAAAGAATATCCAGGTGCCTCCTTATGGACAACCCGCCATGTATCCTTAAATTGACTGGTCTCTATAAACTTATTTTCTTTGTCTGTTTCATGGAAATTGAAATCACCAACCAAAAAAGCAAGCTCTTTGTTCTTAGCTTTTTTGTCTTGTAAAACATCGAATATGGTTCCCATTTGAATTTCCCTGATATTTGGTGATGTGACATAGGACTCGATATGAACAGTACCAAAGCGAAATTTAGCTCCTTCTTTTTCGACATCCAAATATTCACATCTTCTATCATGTTGTGTTTTGAAAGTAATTGTATCTTTCTTCAAAGTCTTCAATTCTTTCCTTTTATAAATCATTACAAAGTATCTTGAATGAGCAGGTTTGTCATTGAGTGCAACATAAAGATTTGAAAATTCTGTGTGTCCTTGTACAATTTTCAAGAAGTCAGCAGTGCATTCCTGAAATCCAATAACATCTGGCTTTTTGCCAACCACAATATGCAACAGCTCTACCCATCTTTTTGCCGGTGCATCCCATTTCTGGCCAGTACCAAACCATACATTCCATGTTAAGACAGAAAAATCTTTACAAGCTGTTGTAGATTTGTTACCCATCATTGAATATTGCACGCCTTTCAAAGTGGCTACAGGTTTATCTTTTTCACTGCTAAAAGAGTTAACACCAAGATCATAAGTGTTGTAAAAATAAAAAATGCCAGCAATTACTACAGCAGCAACACCAATAAAAATAGTTTTTGACATCGTTTTAGATATGTTTAATATTTTTAGAGTTTTACATTTTGCTGATCTACAAATTAAAGTGTTATTTGACATTAAAATACACAGAAACTGGAACTATAGTTCCTGTTTGACATTAGACTGCACGCATCCCCTCTGATGATTTGATATACTGTAGGGGATGTGTAAGGTCTAAAATATTTCCGTCCCAACTTACCCCTGTCTTTTCTTTTTTCTTTTTTGATTATGCGTCATAGCAATACAATGACTTCTTTTTTTCTTTGTTCTTTGTTGTTGAAAAATTTAATTTTGTGAATAAGCCTGAAAACAGCTAAAAAATAGCCATTTTTGCCACAAATGTAGACTTTGGACTGGCTTCTCTGCCTAAAATGCAATTTTAAAAATTTTGTGGTGGATTTAATTTTAAAATACGAGTCAGAAATCTCAAAGCGATTTTGCGAGTTTTAATTTCACAAAAAAGGCAAAAATTTGTGAAATCGCATGTTTCTTGCTTTATAATTTTCCAATAAACTTTGGCCATTTTGAAAGAGAACAAAGAAAATTTAAAAGGGCGCGGTTACCAGCAGTGAAATTTCATTTGTCATGGTCTCTGTTGCAGAAAAGTAGACTCATTCCTGTTAAATGCTGAGTTTATGGACACAAAAATACAATATAAATAAAACCGTAATCCATAAAATATGCGATTTTATTGATTTTATTGATTATGACTGTCTGGATAAAAACATACAATAAAAATCTGATTTTATGAGCCTTTTAAGAGGTCAATTTGTTATAAGAATAGGTTAATCTGTTTAATAGAGACCATAAAAATGTTAAATTTAGCCCAATAAGGTCACAATCGTTTAACCAAAGATGTAAAAGCAAAATTGGTGCGTAAACGTGAAAATGTTTTTTTTTTCGCGCGTGAATATGTGAATTGGCAAAAATTTGTGCGTGAATACCTGAATTGAGGGTTGACTGGGGGGCCTCATAAAGTACCGTAAGTTGGTCTAATGTCCACATCCGTCTTCTAATTTCGACATCCTTCTTTATAGATAGGAATAATAAGAAGGTTTAAATCACTGATAGACTAAAGATTTTTCCTCTCATCGCGATAATCAAAGTCAATCAGCGATTCCGACCTTCCTCAGTTTCTATTGTTCCTATCTCTAAAGAAGGGTGTCGCAATTAGAAGACGGATGCATGTCAATATTAGACCAACTTATACGGTACAAGACTTGTCTGTACAGTTT
The DNA here is from genome assembly GCF_902728285.1 of Clytia hemisphaerica. Lineage (NCBI taxonomy): Eukaryota > Metazoa > Cnidaria > Hydrozoa > Leptothecata > Clytiidae > Clytia > Clytia hemisphaerica. The sequence continues at coordinate 96,952 of NW_027104543.1, forward strand.
CTAATTTGTTACTACACAATAGATTTGATAACTGAAAATTCATTATTTTCGAAAAAAAACAAATATAATATCGGTATCAGTATTAGGCTTCCTTCACCGACAGTATTACGGTATTTGACCCAAAAGTTTGTCGACGGGCGGTATGACGGTATTTAAGACCCTAGCCTGGGAATCCAAGCGTTAAACTTTTTTCACAGTCTAGTTTATGATATTTTTGCTGCTGGTTTAACGCTTGGTGCAGGTAACTCGCCTGCAGGGAGATTTTTCCCTGCAATGCAGGTTCGGCCTGATTGGCCAGCTTTTGGCGTATTACTTAGTAGTACTTTCGCGCGCATTTTGATATTTTCGATGTGCGCGCATAATTTATGGAAAAAGCTGACTCTGCAGCAGAAAAAAGGAAAACAAATGAAAATGAAAACATAGATTCATTTCGAAACAAAATGGCTGTTGGCTGGAAGTCTAAATACATGTGGCTGATGTTTTGATGTAGTTTTTAGTAGTTTTGAAAGTCTTTTAGAGCTTGTGAAAGAGTTTTTATAGGTATAAAGGTATATGTGTGTTTGCCTGGGTTTCCAAAGTTCAGAAAGTCTGTCAACAAGGGTTCACACACAGACTGTTTATAACATTCTGTGTCAGACTAATCTACCTGCACCAAGCTCTATAATTTTAGAACTTTGTGAGGTGAGGTATTTTTTGTTTTTTCTAAAATTATGAGCTTGGATTCCCAGGCTATTAAGACCCCTGAACCCCCCCCCATATTGCATTGATGTAACTGTCTGCTGACAGTCAGTCATTGCGGATACATTTACGTTCTGCTGACGGATCTTTCCCCGAATCTGGTGGCCTGCCTGATGAACACTCAAATTTGAAATATGGATACTGACTTACACTACAATTTTCGCCGTTTCTGCATGATGATAGCTATATATGATAATTACGCACGAGCGAGCGCAGCGAGCGAGTGCGAATCTTTTGGCAAAAGCGCGGGAAAAAAGCTGATATGCGAGGTGATAAAATCGATTTTCAGCTTTTTTTGCCTCGTTTCCATGCAGATTTTCGTCGTCGTGTGCAACTGTCTTAAGTCCCAATATGGAGAATTATCGCCTGTACCCGACTATCTGTTGGAAGCATTACGTAATGGATTTTTTCCAAATCTCTTTGTAAATCGAGCTCCGGCGCCATAAACAGTAGGGTCTTTTTTTACGAGGATGAAGACGTCATTTCTTCAAGAAACGTCTGCGGAAAATATAAGTATCCTTCTCGATCGGGAAACGTCGCCTGGTTCGGAAGCGTATTGTTGATCGGACCATACTGCTTTCTAACAGTCAAAACAAAGATGGCGGCAAAAATAAACAACTGGTTAATAACTGCTCTTTCGCTATTTTTGTTTGCTTTTTATGCTTTAATGAGTTGAATTGGATCATGATTTTTGTGTGATTGTTACAAAAAATTGTTGATGATGAAGTTTTCTTATTATTCATTCCTGGATTTGATGTTTCGTTTGGTTTGGCATGAGAGATGCATGAGACGTATGCAATCTCTTGAAAAACAGGACATTTTATCAACTTTCACAACAAACTAACTTCAATTTTGCCCGTACATTTGCACAAATTCTAACAAGACAGGTGACTGAATATTTGTGGATAAATCTAACCATGCTATATTTGAAAAGTTAAATACTTGCGACATCAAAAAAGTTTTGAACTCACTCTTTTTGATGATGGTCAGATGATGGTAGATGCGGCACCCAAGGCCAAGGAAATGGGTGTGGTCGGATATGAACTGGTTAGCTTTAATGTAAAAATTTAAACCCAGAGCAAAATTTACTGATTGATGATTGATGTTTTAAAAATGCAACGTGGAAAACTTTTGGTTGTGAATTTTCTTGCAAGTGCGTTTAAAACGTGGAAATTTTTGCTGTGAATTTGGACATTTTCTTCTACGTGCATTTTAAACGTGGAAAACTTTTGGTTATGAATTTGGACATTTTCTTCCACGTGCGTTTAAAACGTGGAAAACTTTTGGTTGTGAGTTTGGACATTTTCTTCCACGTGTGCATTTTAAACGTGGAAAACCTTTGGTTGTGAATTTGGACATTTTCCTCCACGTGCGCTTAAAACGTGGAAAACTTTTGGTTGTGAATTTGGATATTTTCTTCCACGTGCGTTTAAAACATGGAAATTTTTGCTGTGAATTTGGACATTTTCTTTCACGTGCTTTTAAAACGTGGAAGTTTTTGCTGTGAACTTGGACATTCTTTTCCCCGTGCGCTTAAAATGTGGAAAATGTTTGTCTTTAACTTGACATTTTCTTCCACATGTATTTAAAAAATGTAGAAAAATTTTGCTGTCAGGCAAAAATAAAAATAAATGTAGTGTTTCCGGAATGCGGGTGAAGGAAAAAAGCTTGATGCGGCCGGCCAAAAAAAAATTTTTATTTGATTTTTTTTATGACTTTAGTAATTAATATATAAGATCATTGACATAGAACTTTAACAATAACTTTTATGTACAAACAGTATGAAGTAAGCCCTGAATATACTAATGTATCAACTACTAACTAACAAACAATTCTTGATCTACAAGTGGGAATATCTAACCAAACTACTTTTATAGCTTAAATGCTCCAACTTGATTTTTTTTATAATGAACTATACTGTATAGATGAACCCATAGTCTGTGGCCAGATCAGAAAATTATTATTTTTCACCCGGTTGGTTTCCAGAAACGCTACATTTTTTTATTTTTGCCTCAATTGAAAATTTATTTCAAGCAATATCCTGGCATGAAGACATTTTTTTCTTTTTGGAAATTTTGGAAATTATGATTGCCAATTATGTGACATTTTTTGCATTTGCAGCATGCTTTTGAAAATTACAAAATGCCTTCTGCTAGGGGAATTTTTTCCTTTCGGCGTTCTTTCAGATTATGAAAATGTTTCCCAGTATATATGAGATTTTTTTTTCTTCTTTTGCATTACACTTTTTTTATATAAGAACCAGTAAAATTTTTCTGAGGCTCTTTTTTTTTTTGCACTTTGAGCTTCTATCATGTTCTTATTAATAGGATGTAAGTCAGGTACTTTAGGAATCATACCCAATTTTTATTACTTTGACCCCTAAATTGATTGAAATTGAGTAGTTTCAGGCTCAGCATTTTTCTTAAATTGTTCTTATTTTTTGGCGATTTTGAGGCTCGTTGTTCTTATAAATTTGTTCTTATATTAAAAAAGTGTATGTTTGAAATTATGAAATTGTTTCCCTGTTTTGAAAGTTTTTAACTTTTTGACATGCATTTCAAAAAATATAACTTTTGGATGCTATAATTTTTTACCTTTATTTCAATATTTTTTATATTTTACCTTTTCTCCAATATTTTATATATTAAACCTTTTTTCCAATATTTTATATATGAAAGTATATGCAAAATATTTCATCTATTTTGAAAATATAAATTTTCCTTTGGTTTTCTTATTGTAAAATATTCTCAATTTTTGATGAACAAGATCAATTTTTGTAGATATACATTACCACCTGATTTAAGAAAACGAGAAAAGAGAAAAGGTTGAAATTTTAAGATATTTGAGTTAAAAAAACTTCAAAAAAGCAGTTTGTTTTGAAAATAGAATATCAACTTTCTTTTGGTTCACCAGAGTTTGTACATGTTTAAAATGCATTAATAGAAATTTTCCTTGCTCTCGTGACGATCATGAAAATTACCAAAAAAGGTTTGTTCACCATGCAAATATCCCGAAAGTAGCCCAAATCATGCCTCGAATTATTTCCCGATCAAGCATCACGCAATCGGCTGGGCATAACTTTTTAAAATTGTATCATAAAATGGCCAAATTTCTCATTCCCGGGAAAACATACCTGCCCCGTCTCCGGGATCTTTTTGCTTCTAGGCGTCTCCGGCTAAAATTTGTGTTAAATCTACTTTTGTGGCGTTTTGATCCTTTTGTTTGACACTAGCAATCGGAAAGTTTCGCTGGGAATAAGGAAGTTTAGCAATCCTACGGTATGTAGTGTAAAAAAACCTTTCGCTTGCGAACACGAGATTTTCGTATCGTGCGTAACCCCTTTTACAATTGATGAAAAGATATGAAAATAAATGTATGAATTATTAAATGAAAAGCAAAGATGTACCAAAGTTACCAACATGCATGTGTCTTCACATCGTTTGAACCTTTGTCTGTTTGTTTCTGCCTGTTCATTCCTGCTCTGCCTTTTTTGTTTGCTTTTTTCTTTGGCTTGCTTGTAATACTGTTCAGTCGGGTCTAGCCCTTAGTTAACTAACTACTTTGACTGTACTCCCTGTATGAATCCTCGAATAATAGTATTAATAGGATTAAACCCGACTGTGTTAACTTCGAGAAAACGAAAGTTCTTTTTCCTGACCTCCGAGCAGATTCTGATAATTCTGCGCTGGCACTAACGCATGGGCTTGCTCCGCCACACCACATCGCCCCCATAAGCCGATCTTATCTAATCATCTAAGGCTGCTGGCATCAAGGACACTTCGCTTCGCTATACAAGTCTCCTTGTTGGCATCCACTGACGAATTCGTGCTCCTTATAGAGCATTACTACCTGGTGTTTTGTAGAGGTCTGCAATTCAGACTAGATCTTATCCCCATCTTATCATGTCATTCCGGGGGGGGGGGGGGGCACTGACCTTGACGACCGACGGGGACGTGCCGCTGGAGTTTCAAAAGTCGATCCTGTCAGAAATGAAATTTGATGAAAAATAGACCCTGTCAGAAGAAAAATTTGATGAAAAACCTACCCTGTCAGATCCTACTGTGAAAAACCTTACCCTGTCAGATTCTACCCTGAAAAACCTACCCTGTCAGATTCTATGTTAAAAACCTATTCTTTATACACGTTTTTCGCGTTTTTCGTAAAGCATAACGTGATATCAACATTTCCAGGCTAAAAAACTACAGCATTGCATAAACATTAAACCTCAATACCTGGAAAACCGACCAAAAGAATCGACGACGACGACTCGACATAACATGAAAGTATTACCTGAGAGATGATTAATGTTGGCATTTTAAGCTTTTACGACGTGTCCCAGACCAGCTGGGACCCCAGCCCAATCAGAAAATATGCCTAAGTTTTGAACAATATAATTTCTATCCCCATTGGGAATTTAGTAGAAATCTTTTGACCCGATGTGGGAAAAGTTCCACCGGGGCTGCGAGGCAGAGGTGTTGTTACATTATTCACATATTTTAACACAGAATCTTCAACCTACAAAATAAAAACAACTTTCTTGTCTCTTCTTTTCGTCCTTTCTTTTACTTTTCATCATTTGTAGCACGATAAAATATATTTATTTATTTATTTATTTATAATATATTTATTAATTCTTTGTCAGAGTATATTTCTAAAGTATGAATTTCACTTAGAGAACAAAACTTTCCGATGAATACTGAAATTTCGCTCTCAGCAACCGAATCTTTTCACCTACATTCTGGGGGTTATAAAAAGCGAAAAAGTCCAATTTTCAGAATACCAAAAGCTCTTTAGAAGAATTTAGAATGTATTGGCATAAAATATTTCTAAAATTTCCTGTTATAATTAATTCAATCGAAAAAAATCAACATTTTACTATGGAGGAGGAGGAGGTGAACCTTCCCTTGGCACAGGGAATAAGCCCTAACTTAAGGGTTCACAGCGCTAAAAGATTGTAGATTATTTTCCAGCACTGTTATGAAATTTGGTCAGCATGAAAGGAAGTTCTTTATTTTCACTAAAAAGTGGTATTCTATTTGTCAGACTTACTTTTTCTTTACTGTTTCCCCTCCCTTTTTACCATAAAAGATTTAGCCCAAAACCCTTGGGGGATAGGCATTTTTAAAGGTTGGGGGGATGTCAAGAAGGGGGGGTTTCGTTTAAGAAGGGGGGGGGGTCAGACCCCTTTCCGCACTATGAAGCCATTCCAAACCTACATTCTAAGGGTTATAACGAAAATGGGAGTCAACTTCAAAGACCAAAAAAATTAGCCTATCTATCAAAAGTAATGAAACTAACCCCTGGGAAAGGATTTTGGGAGTTCAAATTTTGTTTAAAACATTCAATATTTTTTTAAATGCAAATCTACATCTCTCAGGTCTGATTCAAATTTCACCTACATTCTCGGGGTCAGGTGCTATAATGTTTCGATTATTTTTATAATCGGCCAACTTGTTTCATTGTTTTCAACTAGTCGGAACTAACTATCATCTGTTTTCAAGTGGCAAGTGGAATGTTATAAAAGGAATCGGAATCTTACGTGATCCTACGGTAAGGGTCTCAAAATCAGAACTGATGAAGTCTAGGTTTGAAAGGACTATTTTGCAAGTATAAGCTTTAAAACGACGCTTTTACAAAGAGGACGAGAGCAAATGCTTGCTTTGTTTGATTACCTATGTTGTTTGGGAGATGCGCAAGACTCAAAAGGTTTCGATTTCGAACTCGAAAAGAATACAAGTTTCAAAAAAAATTTCCGGAAACAATGTTGTTAGTACCACTATTCAGCTGAACATTTATTCTAAATAGTTCAACAGAGATATCGTTTAAATTAGCCTCGATCCCTTTAAGAGGGCGCAATGGCGGGCGTGTGATGCGAGACAACAGCAGCAAAGCGCCTGTGTTGGCCGTGCGATAAGTATTTGCAAAAAGCTGTTTGCCCCTCGCAGGGGTCTGCTCACCTCCGCGTCAAAACGATTTGCGAAAGAACTCTACATGCAAAAACGGCAAAAACAGACCCTGTCAGACACACATCATGAAATTGCGCCCCTGTCAGATCAGGATTTTGCAATTTTAGATACCCTGTCAGTAATTCTGCAACACTGAAAAAGGTACCCTGACCAGCGGCACGTCCCCGTACCTATTTTTGCCTAAGTGCCCCCCCCCCCGGGATGTCATTCCTTTAGCTTAGTTTGCGCTGAGAATCGAACCAGTTTTCAAAAGAAACGATTCAGTTATTTTGAAACAAGTGCGTTTATAAATTTAATGTAGTAATGATATATAAGAGACATGACATAAGCATTTCGAGGTAATGCAATCTTTTAAAATACCCGAGAGACAAGAGCTAAAAGAAAGCTCATCGAACAACTTAGTAAACACGGGAAAATACATATGTACAGAGTCAGGGTGTCAGGGCGGTTTACGGGAAAAAAGTGGCGGTAGAGTTTAGAACAATCTCTGCAACTACTTACCCCATCCCGGGCTAACCACCATTTTCAAATTTATCCCACCTCCTAAACTATTCCCTTTTTTAGTGATGTATGTCGTGTGTAGACGATAGGTAGGATCATCTAGGGTGGGTGGCGTTATCAGTCATCAAAAAGCCGGTAATATACAGGAAACAAGGTCGATTACAAAACTCCCTGCAGAACCAAGCAGTGTAGATCAGATCAGTATAACTTGACACAAGTAGTTTCACTGAAAAGGGTTTTGTTACTTCATGATACTAGAAATTTATTGGATAAAACCTTGTTGCCTATTTCGGAAGTTAAAATCTAGAGCTTTTACTCCAAACTCGTATACAGTCCCTTGGCTCGCTTTTTGATGATTATAATAGCACTCACGAAAATGGTATCACATCCATCAGTAAATCAAAATGTGGTACAAACAAGTTACGGCTTTATTTAAGAGATTTGTGTTTTTTAGACGAAACTAACAATTGTATGATTTCTTTTTTGAATGAGGGGTAAAATCACTTTGACTTGCTTTTTCCTATAATTTACCCAACCCATGAATGAATTCTGCCTGATTCTGAGGCTAAAAATATCACACTTGAAATTCTCCAGCAGGTAAAAAAGGGCAAAATCATATGACGGTTGTATGGTGCTCACTGAACGCCACTGAAAACATAGATGTAGCAACAAAAGCACAACGAGTTTGAAGATTACAAGGCAAGGTAAGTAAGTTTATTGGGCGATGCTCAGTGGACGCCAAACCTGGGAGGGGAGCACTCGAGGTAAACAACCTACCGTACGTGCAGCTCTAAGGGTCCTTTTTCCAAACTTCCCAAAGTGCACTGCTTTAGTAGTGTCGAAGTGAGAAAATATAAGAAAAAAGTGCGTACTCTAAGGATATAAAGTTTGGAAAATCTGACCATATTTTGCCTTAAAATGGTCAAAAAATTAAAGATAATGCACCGTGATGTCGATTTTTCTCCAAAAACTACTTTTATTTTGGTAAATTTTTTCTGCACTGTAATGGTCCGATTTCCAAGGCTTAATTTTGGGCTGCATGTATGGTCGTTTTTTAATCGAGTGCCCCTCCCGCCCCTGGGACGCCAAATGATGAATATTTAGTATTATGAAAGTATGAGCAATTAGTAGGTATGTCATAGGTATGGAAAGTAGTTTTATCGTAAATCATGAAAATCATTGTTAAAACAGAACGTTAGCACGGTTGGAGACTGGTAAATACTAAAAAGGTATGCTATTAATACCGGAAAAGTTAATCTGGTTTAAAATACACGATCCGCTTTCCCAATCAGATTAATTACCAAAGTAGAGAATTCCAATGCTATGTATGCTACGTGTAGTAAATGGTCGCTAAGGATAAAAATAATGACCTACACAGCTTAGATTCAAGTCAAACTGGTACCCAACCGCTTTTGTGATTCTGACAGTCAGTAGAATTAAGTCTTTTCAGTAAACTAGAACCAAGTCCCTTAGTTCGCTAATGATACTGATAGCGCCTAGTAAAATCAAAAAGTTGTGTAAGTGGCTCTTCATTGCTCACCTTTTTTTCCTCATTTATTTTATTATTTCGACCTGATGTTAATTTAAATTAGAACCTAAATTAAAAGTAGTGCGATGAAAAGACAGACCTTTCCAACAATATCAAACATTCAATTTTACTATTCTATTTGAAGTTGACGTACAGTATCTTGTCTTTGAAAAATTCCTTAATTAAATTTTCTGTACCGAAGGTCAGGTGAGTTGCAACTACAGTGAAGTCTTTATAACTCGAACACGCAGGGGAACAATAATTTATTCAAGTAAAGGAAATTTCGAGTTATGGAGTAAGTTTTAAGAGGCATCATTAACCGAAGGGAAGCGAACAATTATTCGAGTTAAGGAGACATTCAAATTATAGAGGTTCCACTGTATTAGTAGTTTTTATAAAAAATTTTAATATAATATCATTGGCGTTATAGTTATTAAATACGCATTTCCAGTGAAATTACATCTCAATCAAAGAGAAAAGCTGACGACAGTTATCACGAACGACTACAAATTTCTTTATTCTAAAATCTCAAAGTTTAGAAATAAGAATTATATCCATTAATCCTTGGACGCTAAAGAATATTGATCGGATCACGTCAAACCTTCTTTATAGAAATGGAATTGGCTAAAAATGTATTAATGTTGAGTTTGCAGATTGAGGATTACATATTATTGGCCATGGTTTCTATCAGAGCAGGAGATCCATTTCCACATGAATTGATTATAAAATATCTTAAACTCTTGGCGTAATACTTTTTCACAGAAAGGTTCATTTTCTCAGGACTCGATAGTTGAACATAAAACTTTCCGTAAAGGATATAGAGAACATTTGCATTGGAGACCAGCGTAAATTACACCCTGTCTTCCAGATCCACTTGGACTTTGCCCCACTCTAAAATGTGGCGAAAATTCCGTCCTTGGTGAAAAAAATGCCCTAAAATTCAAGCTCTATTGGTAAATTGACTTCATCCCCACTCGAAATTCAATGTTTAAAAATTGCTGTCCAAAACCATCCCCATTAAGTTTTTTAACCCTGTAACAATAGAATTTTTATCCATTGAGATTTTAATCTTTGTTCCACCGGGGTTGTGAAACAAGGGTGTGTAAATTGTAGAATATAAGTTTGGAGCATTGACTGACAATGAGTATTAGATAACTGTATTAACAAGTCGAGAAAATTTATCAAAAGATGCCCTACTACTACAATCCATTACAATCATGGTTGAAATATATTGAGAATTCCGGTTATTTTAACGTTTTTCAAGATTTAAAATTCCGGCGAGAAAGTCGATTTTAATTTAATCGAATATTCCAATTTCTTGGGAGGGGTTGGCAGACTTCCAGGCTATATTCTGAGCCTTATTGGACTATTTTTGAGCTTTTGGAACCTCAGATCCTAAGATCATTAAGTCTAGCGTTAAAACTCAGAGTTGAAACTCTACCCTTCAAACCTACTTTAGAGCACTTACAAATCGATTGTGGTTTCAAAACTTCCTGGGAAATTTCCTACAAAATAGGACCTACTTCGTACCTAATAGACACCCCTGTTTGGCAAAAGAATCGTCCCCGGTGATACTTGGAAAGTGACTCTGATATTATCCCTATTCAAAATTTAAATGAGCTGAGAACAAAAGAATTTCTAATCCCCATTGGGATTTCGATAGAAATTTTCATTCCTAAGCCAATTTGAGAAAAAGTTTTACCTGGGCCGAGGCAGGGGTCTTATTAGGTAAAATGCCTATATAAGAAATTATTTACGTTCAAGGCGACAAAAAGTTTTACCGGGGCCGAGACAGGGGTCTTAGGCAAACTGCCTCTATAAGAAATTATTTGCGTTCAAGGCGACAAGAAGTTTTACCGGGGCCGAGGCAGGGGTCTTATTAGGCAAATTGCCTCTATAAGAAATTATTTGCAGCGACAAAGGCGACGGAACTAACACACATAATATGGACACCTAATGTGACGTGACACTAAACTTCTTGCACTGCTTCGAACTGTTCTATTGAGAGGGCGATCATATTTACGAAAGAAACATAACGTTTTACATGCTTTTGTTAGATAGTGAGAGTGCTGACTGTGCCATTTTTAGTTGGACACAGTTATGATCGACGACAAATACACAAGACTTACAGTCGAAAAGATAAAGAGAAAATCAAGGTTATTGACGGAGAGTGTTAACTTACTTAAAAGGAAATTTGAACATAAGAAACACCCTCCATCATTGATTAAAAACGGTAACATTTTTTTATGTAAAATTAACTCAAAAAAGGCCTATTTATTTTGGGCTGGAAAAATTTTTGGGCGATTTTGGCGATTTTTGGCAAAAAATTAAGAAAACTGAAGATATGATATACTAATTTTGAAAACAACTTCTTTTAGCTTATTTTTACCTATTTTGGGTTCTTTGGGAAAAAAAATTTCGATTTTCAGAATTCTGAAGATGTTATATACCTTATGTGAACTAATTTTGAAAACAACTTCATTTTAGCTTATTTTTAGCTTATGTTTAATTATTTTGGGTTCTTTGGGAAAAAAATTTCGATTTAAGGCGGTGATCTTCGGCGACGATCTTCGGCAAAAATTTTCAAAATTCTGAAGATGTTATATACCTTATGTGAACTAATTTTGAAAACAACTTTTTTAGCTTATGTTTAATTATTTTGGGTTCTTTGGGAAAAAAAATTTCGATTTAAGGCGATGATCTTCGGCGACGATCTTCGGCAAAAATTTTCAAAATTCTGAAGATGTTATATACCTTATGTGAACTAATTTTGAAAACAACTTTTTTAGCTTATGTTTAATTATTTTGGGTACCAAAATTTCGATTTTGGCGATTTTGGCAATTTGGGCAATTTTCGTCAAACATTTGAGATTCTTCTTTGGCATTAACAAAGAACAATATTTTTCAAAATGATGCACATATGCAATGAAGTGATTTGAGATTTTGATAAAATTTGGAGTTGTGTAGTTGTCATCATCGTCATCGCAAATCATTGTCCAATTTTTCACTCGTTTAAAATGAATTGGAAAAATCGTTTACACGATTTCTTTTCAAACCTTAATGGATATTCTCGGATATTCTCCTCGCTTGTAGCAATAGCAATAACGAGGGAAAGATCGAGTGTCAATTTGGAAACGAAAAATGATCATAAAACTGAAAATTACTTTTAAAAAAAGTTATTGATACTTCATGATATTATTTTTTTAAGAAATTTTAAAGAATAAATAAAATAAAGAGCGTCATAATATACATATATATTAAATATAATAATAATAATTTCAATTTATGTTATAATGTATGTTTGGAAAGGGGTGAGAATGCTTTAATTTTAACCAAATAATTCACAGCTAGATACACTTAACACAACCCTAACATCTTAAGGAGAATGGGTTCAAGTATTCTTTGAATAATGACGTCACTACAGTAGGTTATTCAATAAAACTCGAACTATTAGATTTCCAGCCCAATCTCCTCTTGAGGTTAGGGTTGATAAGTGTATAATATTTCGTTTTTCCTATGATTTTCTTTTAAACTTTCTTTAATTAATCATATTTTCAAAAAACGAAAGTTTAAAAAAAATAAAGAGTTTTTGTTAGTATTTTAACGGATAAATTCTGTTCAACTTTGTCGTCTTCACTTTAGGCTTATTTTTAATGTTTCAATGTTCCAGCATTAAGAATTTCTCCATACCACGCCAAATAGTAGCTTCTGGATTGTTTTAAATAGTATGGAAATTATCGATAAAAGCGAATTGCTTTTTCGTGTTTTCATTTGTCGAGCTCGTCACGACGAACCTAATATTTTGGGATCTGTTTAATTTAGCAGTCACATTAATGACTTGATTTCTTTGATAGTTTATTGAATTTTTCTTTAACGGTTCTCTTAATCTTGTAGCTATCAACTCCATTTTTATAATCTTTGTTTCTTTTAATATTTTGCCACCAAACAAACTACAGTTCATATTTTGTTAAAGTTTTGACCGTTTGGTATATCTAGGGTAACTGTCATCTTGAATATACCATATAATATGCTGTTAATTATAGTGACATTTTTGTTTGATATTTTGTCCGTCTGTTTGCATTTTTTTTCAGGGTTTTATCATGCAATCTTGCTCCACGTGGACCAGCTAATCCATTTTATGCATTTAAATGACTACATTTTCTAACCTCTTTCGTTAACCCGCCTCAGCACGGCATACATTTACAATTAGATATGTCTCTAATCCTTCTCGATGCTCCACAAGCTGGAAATCTCACCGTCTTCCATTTATAGTTCTTTGGCTGACAACAATTACACTTCATCTCCCACCGGACCTGATCGTCGACCACTACGGGCCCGGCCTCACTACGACAAAATCCTTCGCATTTATGTAGAGTAACGTTTCGGCGGCAAGCCATTGAGAAAGTTCCCTCCATAGCTACCTCGACGGTATATTTTCGCTTCCAGCATTTTCGAGTGCGAACCATGCTTGACGGTGGAGTGAACATCAATAAATATATGAAGCAAACAATGTAGAAATATTGAACAATTTTAGTTTGCGAGACCATCATTTTGTATGAATTCGAACGATTTTGAAATCTGTAAAACAAGAAAAATAAGATATTTAGTCATGATGGCATAGTCAAATTCTGAAATATTCAAAAAGTTACAGTAACATTATTGTCTTGCTAGCTATAACCCCACCAGTTGTGTAACTACAGACTTTTATGCACAAACACGCCATAATGGATCAAACTTTTGGCAGCTTTAGAGCGAAACACTCAACTTTTTGATAAACATTACAGTGCTTTTTAATCTTATTTTTAGATGATGATACACTAAAAGATATACCTCCCACCCTCCAAATGAAAGTGTTTTTTTTCTTTCTTTTCCTATCCCTATTGGATTGCTGTATAGAAAATATTTTCATTAAAACCCTCAACAAAATGATTGGATAAAAATTAACATAATCTCGTTGGTCGCAGAAAAATAGGGTGACGATAGTTAGTGGCAAAATAGGTATCAATATTCAAAAAAATAGTTCAATTTTTTTTTCATTGCAACACAGTCAAACTAGAGAAAAAGTGAGTTTTTTTTTTTCAATTTCCGTATTAAATATGAAAATGTGATAACCATTATCAGACAGTAATTTTCTGTTTATCATACAAATTAAAACGTACAGTCCCAAAGGGATTTTAAGTTTGAGATCATCAATTGTAATATTGTGCCATACCTTGACGTTATTTAACATGTCAAAGAAAATCATCATTTTCGTTTTAATCCGAATTTGTAAAAAAAAAAGAAAAGACAAAACTAATTTTTGTAAAAATTCGTCATTTTCCTGATACCTTCAACAAAATAATTTTTCCTCGCAATCCTTATGTCCTAAAAAACCTTTCTAAGAGCCCATCATATCTGAGTACCCATGTACCTGGCAATAAGCACTAATGCATCAACTACAAGTAATGGAAGCTGCCAAAATACAATTTATACCCTTTTCCCATATGGTGAGCGCTTTAATCGTAAAAATCCCCTTAAAAAGATTCATATCCATTTTTTTCCCACCCACTTTTTTACTTTATGCTTAGTTTCTCTATATCCGGGCTAAATATTGCACACACAATATAAAACTTCAAAAAACGAGCTTCAAAAAACGAAAAAGTGAGTTTCCTTTTTCGAATTTTTTTCCCCTATTAGAACTGTATCCTTCCTGTAAAGAAACCAACTTGGTTCGTGCGTCAAAATAAAACTCATATATCCAAAGTACTATCACCAGCATGAAAACAGAAATAAAAAAAAACTAAGCTTTCTTTGTATGTACCTGTAACAGCAAATCACTAGTATTTAGAAAAAAAAACTCTTTAAGTTTTTAAAACTAACTGTGTGCCATTTAATGATTTACGTTCAAGATAGACGTAGGGAGAGAAAGAAAATGGAGAAAAAAATACTACACTGCCATTCCGATTCTAAAGTTTTAAACCCCCTTAGTCAGTTATATTCAATGAAATTACCCATCATTTAAATACCAAATTAGGTTCATTAAAGTAAATGATTCGTATAGCCTGAAGCACAATAAAAGCATATTAAAAATCTTAATAGCTGATTAGAATTAATTGTCTTTATTTAAATTGCAAACTATTGGCATTGGTTTGATTTAAAAAATCTTATCAAGACCTTACGGGGGTACACATGAGCTTAATTACATAGTGTAATTATAATTTGATAAATTCGTTTGTACAAAATTAATGAGTTGTACTATAGCTTTCGTTGATTTTAATATTTAAATGAAATTCCCTTCTTTCTTAGTCTTAAGTATTATATTAAAATCAATTAGTGGTAGCTAGTAGATACTCTCCTCGAATGACCTTCCACTAAGCCCATCGATCGTTCTATTGGTGTCAGTATCAGTGAAGCTTAGTCTGATAATTGCCTCCTGTTTATTAAAACAATGGAAGTGTTTCAGTGAACCTAATCATAAGCAATTAGTAAACGAAATTTCTTTACTTCCCCTCGACGCCCTTCATCTTCTATGCAACGAAATTCCAATCATAACTTTGCAAGTCTTGTGATGAAGAAAGTGTTACATAACGGCTCTTTTGAAATTTGGAAAAAAAGCATAAAAAAAAAAAAAAAAAAAAGCACCTGTAGCAAACTTTAGACAAATGTATAACCAGAACTGCTAACCGGTCCGATTTTCAGTTCAGCCAAAACAAATTACTTTCTGGTAAATTTCAAAATCATTAAGCAAATCTTTAGCAAGAATGCTTTTAAGCTTTTAAATATCACAGGTACAGTTACTGATAAATAATTTAGAGAAGTTTCGAAATGTGTTCACATTACAACGAAACTTTCTGAAGTAAAAATTTAAGATTCCCGCCTACACTTCTCTGGATTTAATCCCAAAACTTCGAGTTTCTTGTTCCTCGTTTTTGTACATATAATTATCTTCTTTTTGTCGATTCTACCAATATGGCCTGAATCAGAAATATATGATAGATTTTTCAGCATTTTCATTGGTTGAAAATCAATTAATTATCTTTAAAATTAAGTTAAAATTTTGCAAGAACGAAACGTATAGAAAATACGATAAAAGTTAAATGAAATTTATAATATTTAGAGAATAAGTATTTTCGTGAACCACACCCTATAATACAGTACTATTCAAGTGTTTATTCTTAATTTCAATAAAGGTGAAATTGTTGTACGCCCCTGTGTCACAGACCCGTTTGGACTCTCACACCACTGGAAAATTTGGCCAAAATTTCGTCCCCGGTAAAAAAAATATGACCGTCATTAACGGCCATTAACGTAGTTTAACTAGTTTACTACTTTATCAAACTCAATAATATGTGAGTTGACAAGGGAAAATACTTCCTATAATGTAATACGCCTCCATCCAAAGCAAAAAGGATAATTATATAGGTCGTGGGAAAATGATTTGTTTGTTTGTCTAAAGTATGTGATCAAAACACTAAGCAACCTTTCTAAAAGTAGCACGAGATGTGCATATATTACACGCTATTTTGTTAACTTTTCGAAGAAGTCCGCGAGGAAAATATTGTCACCTTGACTAATGCTGCAATAGAGTTAAGAGGCTGATACCTGACTTGTCTTGCAGTCATCAAACTAAAATGCATCACAGATGACCAAAGTAGGACATCTTGAAAAAATTTTCCTGAAATTTTCGAAAGTTTTTTTTCTTCAAATCTACAATAGCAAAACCATACACATCTGACTATTGGTAGAACGAATTGGATTGTCTGTTTACTTTTTCAACTTTTATAAGGGATTTCGAATGCGGAAAAAAAACAAGGTGAGGATATTATGATATCTAGATTCATCGAGCTATAAAGCAGACGCCAGGGCCGTTAATGGACGTCTCACCTTCACGTGCCAACTGAGAAGACGACTTGGGTTTGTCTTAAAAAATGGCTATAGATAAAATCAAGGCACTTTAACATTAGATATTAGTTAGATAAACTCGACTTTTATTTTAAATATTGTAACAAATATCTCTAACAATGTGGGTGTGGCACAAAGAAGGGTCTAATAACATCAATAAAGTCGGAAATATCTCCCTAGGTAGATTATAACCCCCAAATATAGTTCAATGAGAAGAACTTGAAATAAAACTCATTTCAAAGTAGCAATATCATTTGTAATAGAAAAGTAATACGATAACGAAATAAGTACATTATGGTTCCTGTAATGTGTTTTATCAAAGACGTTATACTAAATATTCTTATTTCTTTAAGGCAAGATTCGTCAGACACACCCTTCTCACAGACCCGGTAGGATTTTTTCAGCCATTGGGGATAAAAATAACGGACTGAAATTCTATGGGGATTGATATGCCCATATTTTTTATGGCTGGGGATTTCATTTCTTTTGTTTTCAAGTCAGAGGGGATGGGAAAAATAGCATAATAATATGCAGTGAGGATTAGTTTATTTGATTATTTTCAGTGGGGACGATATTTTGGACAATTTCTTTCACTGGGAAGGGCTCCCAGTGGGTCTGTTGTGAGAAGGGGGTGTTATCAGAGATGGACTATCTTCGTCTACCGTTCTGTATAATAGTGTTAAGCTTTTTCTCATGTTAAAATACCTTTTAAAAACCAATGCCAAACATCAAATATTGTGATGCTGATTGTGTACGCAAACTGTACTGTAGACCACTATGATGTGATTTGAACAATCTCGATAACCCTTTAAACTTACGCAGGCACTGAAACGGATGTTTATTCTCGTTTAAGAACAAAATCACGGTAAAGAATCTGAGGTTTTTACCAGAATAAAAAAAACATACGCTTGACAAAAACCAAAACGCAAACCGCAAGTCTTAAAGACCCAACTAATTCTAAATATTTTAAACAACAACAAAAAACAATACTGAAAAACAGTCTCCTCCACCTCAATTACACTCAAACGCACTATAAGAAGTAATAATTGAGCTTCTTATCGTTTTCTTCTTTCTTTATTTTTTCCTCTTGACAAAGTAGTTGAATATATTACTCCAGATTTCCTTATAGCTTTCCTGGCTAAGATGAAACAGAGAAAACTTTAATGACTTTAGTTGGCTAGTGTGTATTCTGCTTGACATATTGACAATATAATAAAAGTTTCCTTTCAAAAGACCTTTTCGTAAATTACGTCACGAACATCACTTGCCTCGTTTTGAAATTATTGCCATGGCGATTAACTCCCAGTGGATGAAAAAACTACTTTCTTTTCATAAAAAAAGCATTTAATGTTTCAAGGGACATAAACACCATGGTAATTGTTTGAAAACGAGGCAAGTGGTGTTCTGCATCTTATCGCTTTATGAGCTGTATTGATGCTAAATCTATAGAAAATTTAGAAAGGAGACTTTATTTGACAGATACATACATGCTAGACTTTGTATCGCAAACGACTTCCCTCTGCACAGTGCCTTAGAGTTGTAACTAGAGGGATATGAGGGAATATAGAAAATCAATTATTTAAGCGATGAAGCTGAGATTTCTCAAAATTCCATCCCTTCTTAGAATTTAGTACGCGTCTTTGAAATACGCTTAAATGTATTGTAGTCGAAACATCAGTGAAACGAATAAAAGACTCAAGCTATTTTCATGAACTTAAAATTGCAGGCTCACTTTTATTGAAGAACATTTTGAATCTGAAGAGTGTTACAATAAAAATTGTCTTGAATTTAAGATCCGCAAGAAGGATTCATTTGTAGGGTGTGTCTATTTCCGAACCTGTTCTAAGATGTCCAGGGAACAAGTTTTTAGTCGATTTATAATGAAAACTGACTTAAATTCTAACGTTATTACTGTGGAACTAAGAAAATCGCAGTATTGTAGGTTATATTTGGAAATTTACAGCATCAAACTATGTTAGGCACCAGGTTATTTCTAATAGAATGTTTTCTGACTCCCACTTTTCATTACAAACAGTCATTCTTGATGTATCAATTTAGAAAATTTTTATTTGATATTCATTACAACATTTTGGGGACGAAAATTTGATTTCATGTAGAACGGATTTTACACAATTCTTTTGGAAACACTAAATCGGAGATTTTCTTCCTTTGTAACAAAAACTGTCATTAATTTTTAGAACGTCCTTGACAAAACAACTTTCTTGAATTAATGGGGAGCCGTGGGGTAAATACTAGCGAGGTAATGTATTCGAGATAAATCGAGGGGGACGATATAAAGCAAAGTTGACATGTCTCCAAAATCACCGTCCACTTTGCTTGACGACGGTAATAACACCTAAATATCGTTGTCTGTTTAGGTGAGCAAAGGCGATATAGGGCTGTACATCAACTATTGACTTTATTTTGTAACGATTTCACTTACCGTCGCCCTCGATATCCTCCGATACATAAACTCAGTACTGACAAAGTGAAGAAATTTAAAAGAATAATATTAATTACCCAATGAACGTAAACATTTTTTGAATCTTCATTACTCTTGATAGAGAGCTGACTGGTGAAGTAGTTTTGTCTCTAGTTTTCAAATACAAAAGTCAATTTCCTTAATATAATCAGAACCCTTAATTTTCTTTTTCGTTGTACCAGATTTGAAAAGCTTCTCGTCTTAATGTCGATCCAGACTTATATAGCTTTTGTATCATCCGATAGTGGCTAATGCCTTTATATGGAAAGGGGGCTAGTATAGTTTGCAAAAAAAAGGGTAAAATGTAGTCTCGCCTCGATGTATACCATTTATGGTAGAAAGATAACGAAAAATTTGCAATGTTATTGTTTCATGAAAACATATGGTAAAATTCTCAACGGAGAAACATAATTCTTCAAAGTTTCGCATCATACTAAGCAATACAATCAATGCATTAAAAACCTGAGGCTACTAAATAGTTTAAATACACCTTTTCGACCGTAGCCGCCAATTGCTGCGCGGGCATTTTTTGTCCGTTTTACAACCCTAAAACCAAACCAAGCCTTTTTTTCGCACCTAAAGAGAATAGAAAAAAAGTGTAAAAAAAAAGATTGGATCGAGTTTAGGGTGGTAAATTAAATAATAAAGTTGCACTCGCCTGACCGCGCGACTACGGTCGAAAAAGTGTATAGAAAAGGTCTAAAATTGAGTAACTCAAAAACTGCCCGTCCCTTTCACACGTGTAACGTGAGTAT
The DNA here is from genome assembly GCF_902728285.1 of Clytia hemisphaerica. Lineage (NCBI taxonomy): Eukaryota > Metazoa > Cnidaria > Hydrozoa > Leptothecata > Clytiidae > Clytia > Clytia hemisphaerica. Next base: position 116,803 of record NW_027104543.1, read on the forward strand.
AATGATTATTTAATTTGGATTAATTTATGAATGAAATTATTAGCATTGTGTTTTTGAAACATCCAAATTATAAAAAAATTACAAACAAAGAAGTAAAGTCACTCTCGTTGAATCGAACTTTCATAATTCGAATCTTTCTTATATATGTAATCCACAATTCAAGGAAGAAAAATCACATAAGGTATATATCACACCCCTGTATCACAGACCCGCTAGGACCCCAACCCATTGAAAAATTTGATCTAAATTTCGTTTACGGTGGGAAAAATACCCTACAGTTTCAGCCCCACAGAGAAATTGACTTAGATTTCATTCCCATTCGAAATTCAATGTTTAAAAACTACACTTGCACATTTTTTGAGCTTGTAACAATAGAATTTCTATCCCAGTTGGGATTTCGATATGAATCTGTTTCCCCGCTGTGGGGAAAAATTCCACCGGGGCTGTGAGACAGGAATGTGGTATAACTTCTCTTTAGTTCGAACAAATTATATTCCTTTGTACAATTTTGGGTTAGCGAGAACCAACAAAAACAAAATTTCTCTACACGTTCAGTTAAAACCACCAAGCAGAGTCATTCTCTGTATAAAGGTTGAAACAAAAACAGAAAAAAATCAACTTCAAAAAATAGAAAGCAACCAACAAAAATATTTCAGTTATTTTATTGTATACAATTGATGATAAAGACAAAAAAACCAATAAAACTTGTTATGCCAGAAACTATTTAAAACAGAAACGTTGAAAAAATACCTCATCCTACATATACCCTGACACTCTTATCAAATTTTTGACAATATGAGTTTTTCCCAAAATTTTCTGAAATTAAAATGGGATTTTGGGATACCTTTGATAAAGCACAGTTTAAAAAATATGACCATTACACCTAAATGTAAATAAGTAAAATGACAAGACAATCTTTAAAATAAAAAATTAATCAAATTACGGGCAACTTTTTTTTATATGTATTATTAAGCATTTTGATAGAACGAAAAATGAAATGTCGTTTTTTATCATTTTTAGATTTGAAACAAAATTTTTGTGGTTTTTTGTTCGTAGGGCAATAAAGATCATTGCGTTAAAGTTGGTCAAACTGATAAGAATCGCAAATGAAAAAAACAGTCAAAATGCATATATAAAAGAAATCTGCCAGTAGCATATAAAAAAAAAAAATACCATCGTAAAGGTATCATAGTGTATCATCAAAAGGAGAAAAAGACCATTGAAAAAATGCCAATAATTGTAAAGTTCTCCTTCCTCGCATGAACACTTTATCCCGTATACTTGCCGTTGAAGTTCGAAAAGAAGACCCAATGCGGGACTCATTCTTAGATGAAAGTCTATTGTCAAATTTAACTAAGTAACCTTGATTAGAACAAAAATTCAAAAATCTCCTCAAAATTGATGATACCAGTATTCGCAAACTTGTTACAAATATCATCGAAACCATCTCAAACTATTCGTGTTTATCGCAAACAACAGACTAGATCAAGGAAAATCTATGAAGATAGGAGTTTCTACTACCAAAAATAACTTCAGGGTTCAAGATATAAAGACTCTTTTTTGATAACAAAGAGAACTTCAAGATTATTACATTTTAGCTAACTGCTCTAAGCCAAAATTAGATATTCTCAGTCTCCCTTCGCTAATAAATTTAGTCCCAATAAAGCAATAAAGCAATAAACAATAAAGCAAAATGCCCCCATTTATTACAAAAGCCTACACCTTTAGAATATGGCAATTATCTATCGCGGAAAGTCCGGGAAAAAGGTTTCGAGAACTTTTATCCGGGGGGAGGGAGGGGGGGGGGCTCTCAAGGTAAACAACCTACCATACATGTGGCCCTTATGAGGGTCCTTTTTTCAAGATTCACAAAGTGCACTCTAAGAGTTGAAATGAGAAAATTTGCACTCTAAGGGTGTAAGATTAGGAAAACCTGACCACATCTTTCCTTAAAATAGTCAAAAAGTTTCACGCAAATGCACAAAGAGTCTATTTTTTCTGCACTGTAATGGTCCAAATTCAAAGGCCTAATTTTTGGCCGCACGTACGGTCGTTTTTGAAACGGGTTTTTATCTATTAAGATAAACCAATACGTTTGTTATGCTTTTAGTTAAAACTATTTTTTACTGATTATTATTATTGTTTCTACTTAGTCACCCTTTGCAAAGGATTAAAAAGGTTTCGAAACGATAAGTTCTTTGTAGCATATCACAGCACCTCAAGAGGTTGTTATTTTTCTTTCCAAAGCTCGAACGAACACCCGGGGGGGCACTCATATGTCCATATGCCCGACCTACGACATGTGCCGCCCTTAAGGGTAGGTTTCTTCGAGACATTCAAAAAGGTTTTTGGCGGCACATGCCGTCGTTTAGAAATCGAGTGCCCCCCCCCCGGGTTCGAGCGCAACCTCCCTGGTATTTAAGACGATTTTTTGTCGTTATATTTTTAAGATATTTATCACTACAATGTACCAAATAAAAGTTTGAGAATAAATTTAAAAACCACATTTCATCATAAACATCACCAGGAAATAGAAACAGAAACAAACCTTATAAAAAGACTTTTGATTCTTAAGATGGTTTGAACAACTTTACGATCATGGTTACACTGCTCAAACTTAATACTGCCAAATAGAGTAGATCTCTATCTATCTATTAATCAAATATTTGCACAAAGTCAGATCTCGTGTCAACCTAATGTCCAATGTAGCCTTTTAAAATGACATAAATGGACGACAGGGGACATTAAATTGATCGCACTTAGATACTCATAATCATTAATTAGCGCCTTAAAGGCCTTTAATCATCATTAAAAACACATCGTCGGCTTCAGTCGAATTGGAGTAAAATTGACCCATTTTTGTTGAAGATTTGACGATGATGGCAACATCAAGGTTAGAGTATTTTAAGGGTATGACGTTCGCTTAACATTCTTTGTTATTAGTAGGGGGCCAAGCCTTGAGTTCCGTGACATCTTTTCTACGACCTAGCCATTTTTAGTCTATTCAAAAGAACAGTAAAGATATTTTGGAGAGGGAGGACGCGGATTAGGCCCGGGAAAACTTTTTATGACCAAAATAGTGACGCCATAGGCAAAAACGCAAGGGAAAATAAGGGGTAGAGAAATAGCTTATTTTCAAAAGTCAAAATAAACGAAAATGATTGATACCATCTAAAAGAGCATGGAATTCTGAGCAAAAATATATATTAAAACAACTCTCTGAATAAAAGAGACAAAGAAATACAGCCACCTGAAGTTCAAAAACATACCGACGTCAGTACGATCAAAAGACAAGATCGCAGTAGAGCTGACAATTAGCTGGTCTTAAAAGCGGCTGTATTCCTTTGAATGTTTTAGTCAGAGAGTTGTTGTAATACAATTTTTTGCTCAGAATTTCATGCTCTATCAAATGGTACCAATCATTTTCGTTCATTTTGACTTTTGAAAATAAGCTATTTCTCTACCCCTTATTTTCCCTTGCAGTTTTGCCTATGGCGTTATTTTGAAACGGGCTATTTTGGTCATAAAAAGTTTTCCCGGGCCTAATCCACGTCCTCCCATCTCAAAAATATTTTCTAATATACTGTTCTTTGGAATAGACTAAAAATGGCTAGGTCGTAAAGAAAATGTCAGGGAACCCAAGGCTTGGCCCCCCCCCCCTACTATATGGGGTCTAAAGTATATTTCAAAGGCTTTTGGAAATTGGACATCTAAAGCCACCGAACTGGTAAAATTAAACATTTGTTTTCATTCAAATTAACATCTCTGATTTCAATAGGCGTTATGCTTTTACCAATTCGAATTGGTAACAAAAAAAAGATCCAATATGTACAAGACTTTATCAAGGCTGATCCCATGTCTCACATGACAATGGGGAATCGAAATCAGGCAGGTCCAGATTTTAACAAAATCGTAAGCTTTGCTAAGATTGCTACACGATTTTTTATAAGAACATGCAAATCTTTGACATCTTCGAATGTGAACTTTTTGAGTTTCAAGTTTAAAAATGGTCTTAACATTTTCACCACTTTGTGAATATATTTGTGTTCATTTTCCTGAAAATCGGGTGTTTTATAGTCCACAAAGCCTTAAAATATTCTTAGCTTGTTCTTAACATTTTGGCCATCGAAGCCTCATGTTCTTATATACTTTCTTCTTATAAATAAACGTATATACCACAAAATAAGTCCTCTACGTACGCCCTTGGCTACGCTTATAATCAAAGCCAGACCAGAGCAACATCTCAACGCACAAAATAATGACCTCAAAAACGAAAAAACCATGGAAAGATATATGGTTGCCATCCTTTAGTGTGATTATAAGTAGATTAATCGTCTGAAAAATCTTTGTTTTTAAGCGCTTATCAAATAATACCATGATACGATCAAAAGGGGATGGCAAAATTTCAAAAGAATGTGTAAAAAAATCCCCATAAATAGAAAAAAGAGGCGGTTATATTACATCAATCAGACTAAAATCAGAATTCCTATTGAAGTTATGCCATTTTGGCATTCAAAAAAAATAATTTCCTCATCTTGTATAGATTTGAATCACGTTTCCTAGAGAAGCACGCCTCTTTTTGGCAAAAAATAAAATGACAAAAAGATTGGCTTAAATGAATACAAAAGAAAAATATTTACTGAAGTCATAAAGTCGTTCTAAAAATAATCCACAGTAGTAACCAAAAAGGTTGCACTCATTGAAAAGATATTTGCGAGTGGAATATCATCATGAAAAGATGGGAATTAAGAAAATTAGTTGTTATTTTTTCCAGGAGAGGAACATTTCAACATCCCCCTAAAAACAAAAGCCAGTTTCCAAATTTCATATAAATCGAATCGTTTTTGAAGCCTCCAGCCTCGTTACATACACTCAGACACAAATTTTCATGTAGTGTTACTTGACAACAACAAACGAATAGTATCCAAAAAATGAAGCAATAAAATACCATCAAGGTTTTAGTAGAAAATAAACATTTTTAACCAGCAGGGTAGATGCGTCCTGATTTTCAGTATCATAAAACCACAACGGAGTTAGATGACGAAAATTATGGATGATTGGTCATGCAAAGCAATCAGATTAAGGATTACTCCTTCTAAAGTCAAAAATGGCGTTGACAGATTGAACAAATTGGATATAATTTATGATACTTCCCCATTCAAAAAACTTTGTAGCATAACAAATATGTAAAGGAGGTCATAAAAGTCAACACAAATTATTCAGGGCATAAATATTTTGATGATGTTTTTCAGTGGATGGGCGAATTTCTCGGCAGAAATCCTTTGCACAAAATATTTTTTTTTGAAAGTGCTGTATTAGATTTCTTAGAAACCATTGTGAGATTGCCGTATCTGAAGTGTTATTCATCAATTTCTAGTGTAATTCAAATTGAGATCTTCGAGTGAATCACCATCGCAAAAAAAGGTGCTTCTATTAACTTAACAAATATTTTGCAGCCATTGATTAGTTGTTTTCTAAATAAAGTTTCATTTTGAGTGCATTTTTCGGCCATCTTGAACTTAAATTTTCTGAATCGTGGCATTTAATAATTACGTTAAAATGCTACCAAGACCATACGGTGTCCAGTCCCCTTTTTCACTCTGAATTATGAATTATTTAACCAAAATAGACAAAAATTATCCAATTAGTTTCTGAACTTTTTCCCAGACCCTCAGTTAACATTAAGCAACATTGTGATAAATAATTTATCTTTGCTGCACATCATAACAATTATAGTCCTCTTCTTACTGAACGTGAAAATGGCGATACATCGGTAATAACTTTCCAAGAAATAAGCCAAACTACGCATTAGTCGTCTGTTTCAAATGAAATCAAAACAAGAATGCTGGCTCCATTTTTGAATAGTCATGTCAGGAGACATCAATGAAATTCAAGAGTCTTTATTTGTCACCAATGGTAATTAGGCCTTTAAAATACTGCAACCATCGGCAAACATTTTTAGAAAAGTAATTCTGTTCACGAATTGATAAATAATTAGCTGTTGTCGATTAATATTGACGAGACCAAAAGGTCAGTTATGACTCTTGTCATGTACGGTAACTGTGGAAACAAAAAGCTTTCATCTTTAAAACAAATTAAAGTATTGGGCTTTTCCACAAATTTTTTACTGTATTATTGTATTTTATTACTTTTTTACGTTGAGTGAATGCGTTAATTGAGAAAACTTTTCGCGTGATTGCGTGAATTTCCTCTTTTGATCCGTTTTTGCAAATAAGCACGATATTTTTCAAGGGCGGGAGCGGGTGGTTCAAGGCATGAATAGCAATCACAAACAACTAATAAAATTCTGGTTTAAGTACTTAAACCACTGACGTGTTTTGTAATTCTTAGTTTGCCAAACCGGTTGACTGGAATAGTTTTGACTATTCCTTACCGATTCCGGAATTCCGACCGATTTTCGCGCAATACTGTTTTCTGAGCTGAAATCAAATTCCATCACTCCGTCTGGAAAAAGAGCCATTCCACTCATCAGGTAACCATTAACTCGAATTGTTCATAACTCGACTAAATTTTAATACACCCTGTGTATTCGATTTAAGGAAAACAAATTTTAGCACATTTTTGTCGGCAATCACCAGCCTCATTCCTATTCAATTTCCATTTTGAACCTGAACGCTGACATGAATCATCTTAGTCTGATTCGCAGACACCTATATTTCCTACAAGATACTTTTTCATCAGAGGATGAGTTATAAACATCCACGATTCAAAACCTCCATCGTCCAACCAACATGAATAAGCAGGATTTCTGAATGAGCTATTGAAAATGCACATTGATAAACAAAGCAAAACACAAATCTAATTAATTGGTATGGCAAAAACATTGTGGCATGAGCAATATATTTTTCAATTAACCAACAACGAGCAATTATTTTATTTTTTGACAATATATTTCGATCTATTGATCATCTTCAGGTCTAAAATTCAATAAAAACAAGATTATAAAAATCTCCGATAAAAAATGTATATGTTCACATATCTACAGTAAAAACAACCATAAGCTTACAGAAAAAAGTGAGAAATGAAAATGCTACTGCAAAAAAAATATTATTAATTGGAGTCCATAAATTACCCTAAAAAGTCTCCTCCTTGTCACAACTTGGCTTTCACATAGAAATTAAAAAATGGCTAATTCACATCCGGTTCAAATACTTTAAATTGACTGTTTGTACATTTTCGTTAATTATGAAAAGATACTTTCTAATTACTGTAACATTTTTGGAGTCCCCAAAACGAATTACAATAAACATTCTTATGGTTAGTAATTGATAAATTTAATTTAATTCTATTCGTGGGTTTTGATGTCATTGGTCAAACTCCCAAATCATTTTTCTTGTTCATAATTAAACATAACCAGACAGACACGGCAAGAGTAAACGTATTGCTCTCTTATTCACCCTTCCCCTAATTTTTGGGAAATTTTTTTGAAAGTTCCCTCTTTTGCCCTAATTCTGCTGTATTAGCCTCCTTTTCAAATTTTTCCCCCGGGACATTTTTATTCCAACTCCCACTACTTATTAAGTTTTGAGAATTTTAATACCTACCCCGCAAACCCCCTACCTGAGAGTAGAGTGCGATCTTGCACGAAGAAGTAAAAAACGCCCAATATCTTCAAATCATCAAGACACCTTTCTTTTTCCTTTTTTCAATAAATTTTTTTTTGCCCATAAGAGAAAAACATTTTGTCTGCTTGGCTCAAACGGGATTAATTGAAGAGCATTTTCCACATAAAATGCAGATTATCAATTTTCAGTTTGTTTGTCAAATTCCTCGTCTTAATCGGTGCCATAGGAAATGGTAGCTTCTAATTAACAATTCTACCGAGCATTGATGAGTCTTAAATTGTTTCCAGGTCAAAGTGTCAATATTTTGAAAGTGTAAAGGGCGGATTAATTATTTCCAAATAAAATTTTGGCTTCCCGAACTTCCTCGTCACATGTGTTGAGCGGTATTTTTATGTAGGAATAAATAAATTATCCCGCTTCTTGCCACAGCCATAAATATGAAAGTACTGCAGATTTTACAGTTTTAAATGCGAAGGCGTTGTCTCCTTACAAAAGTTTAGTGGAAGGAATTTAAATTTTCTTGCACTACAAATATTGCACTGCTGATTAATGTGAGAAAGCGGCATCTCCCTCAAAAAAGGTCCTCGATTTTTGAATGTCTTACTTATTCGTCTTATGTTGCAAATAATCTACAGATTAGACAATTCTATTGTCATAAGATTTTAAAATATTTAGAAGCAACATCTGAAAAAATCCACCTGAGGTGCCACGCCTATGAAACCACACAAAGTGCTTCTACTTACGTTCTTCTCATCCATAACTTATCTTCACAGGACAATGTTTCAGCTTCGAACTAGGCAACTATAGTTTCGAGAATTTTCTTTTGCAAAAGAGTGATAATCTAATCCACTAGAATTTCGGCGTGACAGTAACATATGTTTTATGAGGGCTTGAGTAAAGGTATCATTCTCCCACTCTCCTCTCCGAAGATGAATTTTGATGTCCAATTGAAACTTTGTATCATCAATCCTTTTAACCCTTTCCGTGCCCACTTCTATCGCATTCGTCATTGCAGAAATATTTTGGCAGGTCAATGAAATGTATATTTGGAATTGCAAAAACTTCTAGAGAGGCCATGTTATAAAGATGGTAATTAACGACGCCATTTCTGCAAAAAAAAAAATCAGAATCACTCGAGAGTTCGCATGAATAAATCTTCAAAAAAATTCTGAGCCCAAAAACAGATGAGATTCACTTTTGCATTTTGAACTACAATTATGATTTCGAATTTCCAAATAACGATTTTATATTTGGCATTCAGTCTAGCGGAAATTAGTTTTTTATGTAAGGTATCAGTGTAATCTGGTGAAATGAAGCAATCAATGTCAAATTATATTTTTTCGTTTTCAGAATTGGGCTTTTCCAGAAAAAAACCGGCGGTAAGGTTTGATATGTGGCTGAATTCCATAGGAAGATACAAAAATCCGTTAAAAATAACTGGAATTCCATGGGGATAGGATTTTAAATCTTACTAAAAGTCAGAATTCCAGAGGGGTTAAATCCCAGGGGGTTATAGCATTTCCAGCCACAGAGAAATGGACCTCCTCAACAGGGGGTAAACGCTTTTTTCTGGAAAAGCCCATTAGTCAGGTAGAATTAGCTCGAGACCTGGAAAAAATCGCCCTTAAGCTGAAAATTGGCGCAGATATTCCATAAGGTTATACGTTTAAAATCGGACATACCCGGAAAAAATATGTTCAAATACACAAGTATTACGTACGAAAAAAAAGATAATTTTAAATTCGGGCGAGATAGCGACTTCAACACTTCCACTTTATTTCATTAGATATCTTGATTTGGGAGGAGTTTAGTGGCTACCAGGCTATATTCTCAGTCTTATTGGAACACTTTTGAGTTTTCGGCTTGTGACATTCTCAGTCGAATGCTAAATTTTTGAAAAGCATTGGTTATGTTCGAGCAAAAGTTCGAAAATCGACCCTTTGAGGGAGTCGATTTTTGATAAATTGTAAATTAGGCCCTTTCAGAGAACTATCAGAATAGTTGAGCATTGAAAATGAAACCACCAAGTCAAACACATAATATTACCGTATTCACCAACAATCCCAAAGTTTCCTTAACAATCAAAGGCGCACTTTTCCGAATATTTGCGATATTTGCAATTTTAGCGATTTTGATTGTCAAGGGAATTTTTGGATTGATATAGATAAGCATACGTTTTGTTTATAAAAACATAAGGCTTCGAAAGCCTGAATATTATAGAACATTAGGAACATTTTAAGACTTTGTCGACTCTGAAACTGAACAAAAATACTCAGAAAATGGTGAAAATAAGAACATTATAAGAACATTTTTAGACTTAAATTTAAAACTCAAAAATTAAGAAAATCTGAGGGGTTCGAAAATTTTGGATGTTCTTATAAAAAAAACGTGTACTGTACCCAAGAAAAATGCGCTAAAATGCCTCGGCGAGAGAAATGCCCTAACAACATGATTGGAGGGAGAATTAACAGAATTTTATCTCATTGGTAAACTGTTATTTTGAATTTCTTTGAATCTCCAATCAAAAACATTTCATTCTCGTGTCACTGACACAGATGTAAACTATTGAAGGATATCCCGTCACTTTATAGAAATTATTTATTTAAAAACTTTTTCTCAAATACCGAAAAGAACTTCAGATTCTTACCATAAAACATAAGCGCAGCCACTTCTTCAAAACAGACATTCTCCAATACTATTTCGTCAACATGACAACGCAAATTCAATTCCATTCATATTTTCAAGATTGTGTCACAAGTGAAAAAATCAAAAAAAAGGAAAAATCGATTTAATCGTTTATCAGCAGCAATCCCACGATATTCTCATACAATATAAAAATGAAAAATCAACACATTCACACAACAATGAAAAAGCAACAAAAAATTATAACTGTTTCGTCGTCAAAAACTTTATTAAAAGACACAGTGAAAAGCAAGAAGTCATTCAAAACCATTAAAATTTTAATTACCAAAAACCATCGTCACAAATAATAGGAGAATCGTAAAAGTCAATTTCTTTATGACTTTTTAACCAACCACGGTAAATAGAGAATAATAATCAATGGATAATTACTCCTGTTTGTAATTACCGTATAGAGACTGCTGTGTTTTGTTTGTTAATGTCCTGTCTTCTTTATAACATTATATCAATTTAATGATCAACTAATGGTATAAAATGTCCTAGGCTGATATACGTATTTGAAAGGTCGTAAAAGGTAATTAATAACATCTTGCGGTTTCAGTTTTAATAACGCATTTTTAATAAATGGAGAAGGAAAAAATCTACAGTTTGAGAAAAAGGAACAAAAAGTCCCACGGATACAACTTCAGATGCATTCCAGTTTGTCCTAGCCTGAGATCAGATTGTGATCGTTTTCTGCCCACCACGCTGAAGCTCTATAAAGGGATGGGTGAAAACATAACAATCTGACGAATATGCAATGGCATTTTCTTGAGGTCTGTGCCATTGAGTTTCAAGTCGAAGGCTAGAGGTCAATCTCTAACCTTTCTCAGGCAAGAAAAATTGAAGCCTTAAAATATGCGCCGTATTTTTGATGACGGATTGAATCTAGCAATTCCTTTGTTTTCGAGTGATATATTTTTCAAAATGAAGCGGTAAATTTTAGTTTCAATCTGTCATTTGTGTAAAAACCAGGCGGGTCGCTCAAGGCCGCGCAACTTTGGTAGGATTTGTTGGCTTCAAATCCTACCAAGGAGATTGACCTCTAGCCTTCGGCTTGAAACTCAATGGTCTGTGCCCGTTTCAAAGGACTGGGAATGACAACAAATTTGTGATTGTGTTTGAAAATAGGACGCCATATCAGGAAAATAAGATTCTTCTACAAGTTTCTTGTAGTAGAATTTTCAGCAGGAGGACTATTTTCCTCAGATGGCTAATTTCCAAGCGCCTTCAGAGGTTTACCGTGCGCGTAAGAAAATTATGACCAGCTGTTATCAGGTTAGTGCATTCCAGTTTGTCCAGGAATGGAAGTTAACGACATAATGTATAGACATTCAAATCATGATTGGGGTGGTAGTGATAAGAGATAAGAAAAAGTCAATAATTGAAGCACATTATTGAATTGAACAACGGATGATTTGCATTAACATTACCACTTTGACACTAGCCTGGATATCCAGGCTGTAAACTATTTCACAGTCTAGTTTTTGATATTTTTATGTTCTGCTTGCGCTCACTTCGCTAAAGCCGTAAGGGCTAATCTACACAGCGCGGAGCAATTCTAAAGCAAAAATAGGATAGTCCTCCAGTTGCTAAAGTTCATTTTCCAAGAAAACATGGTTGGTCAAGATAGTGCATGCAAACTTTTTTATGGACTTTGGTGTAATCTTAGGATGTTTTAAATAGTTTTAGATCTTGTAAGACTGCTTTTTATTAATTTCTGTTTTGCTGCCCTGGGTTGACTAGGAAACATGGGTTTGCACTTTCTTTCTCTAGGGAGACCAAGTTCTATAATTTTAGAACTTTTTGTATGTTGAGGTAATTTTTGTTTTTTCTAAAATTTTGAGCTTGGATATCCAGGCTACTTTGACACATCATTAATCAAAATATCAAAAAAGGGATATGGCGAATGTGACTATCTGACCTGGTTATTCAACTAAAACAATCAAAATCGCAAGCGAAAGCGAAAGCGAAAGCGACTCTGGTCTCTAATGTTCATGTTTATGTTATGATTGGCCTTTGATTTTGGTGCGATTACTTTAGCCAATCACCGCGCTTAAAAAGGTACCATTTACAGTAATATTCATCCCAAAACTGGATGAATAAGATCAAAGCGGTGTGCCAACCTGGGCAGATTCTCTTAGAGCAGGGGGGGGAGTCGGTAGTAAAATCTCAGACATATATGAGTAGTAAAAGGATTTTTACGAATTTTTGGAAGAGGTATTTTACTACCCTGGTAGTAAAAGTTTTTGGGACAATTTATCATAAAGACCACCTATTTTTTGGCTGCTTTTCGGACCGATTTTACAAAATAAGCTAAAAAATGATTATTTCTGTGACACATTTTTCACCTTGTGCAAAAATTAATGTTTTGCCCTTTAAGAATTAAAGTCTTTTTCATATTGACAAAAAATCTCGAGAATTTTTTGTTTGAGGCAAACAACTTTCCAACAGAAAATTTTTCAAGTTATAAAACTTTCAGATTTTTTCAGAAAAGTCATCCAAAAAATTAAAAGAATTACAAAAATAGCTAAAATTTGCTGATTTTACCAGTTTTAACTACCCAGGTAGTAAAATCTTTTCAACATTTAACACATAGATACCACCCTTTTTAGTGTTTAACTACCCTGGGTAGTAATTTTTTTTTTCGATTTTTCGTCACTCCACTACCGTAGTAAACGTTATTATGTCTGAGATTTTACTACCGACCCCCCCCCTGCTTAGAGAGCCATGACCTTTAGAGTAAATACATGCCATGCGCAGAGTAACAGAATTCTCGAGGAAAATAGGTTGAATGAACCCAACATTTCTGCTGTTGTCAAGGCAACCAGTCGAGAAAAAAAGGCGACAAATGTTATTTCTAATTGCTCTCACAGACCAGCAAAATTTTATTTTGCCGCGTGACTTTAATCTTGCCGAGAATTTGCTTCATTTTTTTCGAAAACCTTTCATGTATCAAGTTCCTTGTATATATTTAGCCCACGCATTATTATATCATACCAGCAACGTCCAAGTTTCAAGTTTTAATTTTCAAATTATTCATTGTTAATTGCATAGTATAGATTACCAAGAGAAAGAATAATTTCAGTATTAGAAGATGTTGAGTGTTTCCGATTCGGTTCAACTTCATAATTAACAGCAGATTTTTGTATAAGGAATGCCTGTTAACTACTACCATCCGGTCATAAAACATCGTGCATAGTTTAAAGTGTAGGAATATGAAACTCCGTGGTTTGATCAACCACGCTCTTCCTTTAGTTTTACGTGACCAGTCAAGAAACAGTTTGTTTTCCTTTGGGGGGGGAGGCGGGGTGGGGTGGAGGTCGTAAAGGTAATGGGAGGAGGAGAATACCTCGGCTATTTACCACCCTTAGGATTGCCTTTTTGGACCTTTTAAACCCTGCTACGTAAAAAGAACGAAGTTTAAATTGTTGTTCCTATGACCTATATTCCACTGAAATGGCTTTTTTCCTCGATTTTAATCCAGATATTATATGGTACGGCAAATTCTTATTTTATTCCTTCAAATTAAAATATTGAAAATCTTAGAGAACTACGTCCTGGCATCGTCCGAGACTACTTTTTACCATAATAATCAAGCTTGCTGTCTTTTTTGAGAAATAAAATGTATTTTTGACTTTAATACAATAATGCCCGGTTTGTGGGGGATACACTGAGAAATATTGCCCGAGGTCAAGTAATGACGGGGCTTGCGAGATTGGTGCGTTGACCGAGATCATTACTGAAAAGATGATAACTGAAAAAGATATACTCATCTCGAAGATGGAATTGTACTATCGATTAAATGTTATCCTGAGTATCAGAGGTTGAGTTTTCAAAGAACATATCAACCTCTGAAGACCAGTAATAGAAATTTTATCGCGCATGCGTCAATCTAATTACTATAGAAAGAATCAAAGATGTAAGAGCAAATATTAGTACTAGTAATCGTATGGTTTGGAGTGCAATTAAGGACGAGTGCAAATTACGGTATTTTCTCCTTTGTTACGAGTGATTAATCGTTAGTTGCACGACAAAACATACGATTCCGAGGTAATCGTCAGTAAATACATTCGAAAACCTTTTTTTCTTTTGTTTAAAAAGAAAACATTGCAGTGTAATTTTTCTTTGTTTTCAATTAAAAGAAGCTATTGTAACGTAAAATTTCTTTGTTCTTTTTTATATCGAAGAAAAAAAATGTCTTTGTTTTTTATTATATAGTAAAAAAAGTCTCTGACACAAGACTTAGGAGAGAAAAGAATAAGGGGACAAAAGTGTCCCCCCGCCGAAGAGTGCAAAAAGTGGTAATAGTGCAATTAACGATTAATCGCACTCCTCTAAACCAATCAGATTCGAGTAATTTTGCACGGCTGACGATTACCATATTAATGTCTAGCAGACTTATCAATATACATGTTTACTATGTTTGGATTGTCGTCATGGTTACTTTTCTCTGCGTTGATGCGCGCTGAATAGAATCTGGATTGGTCGGCACAGGTCGATATATGATTTTGGCCAGTGCTTTTCACGGTATGGAATAGTACTATCGATTAGATGTACATATTTACGAATTAATGTTAAATTTACTTGGAATTTGGATCTTAACCTAAGCATACTGTAAACATATTTTAGGATGGTTTTTCCCAAAAAGTTAAGAATATCCATGATGAAATGGAAAAACACCATTCTTATAAAAAGAATGTGCGATGTGCGATGCAATGGTCTCCCTAATTCGAATTTCAAGGGAAGGGAATAATATATTCGAATTAGGGTAAAAGTTCCTTGTCAGTTAAAATAGAATACACGCTTTTTTTATAAGAATACACCTTATAAGAATGTCCATGATGAAAATGGCCAAAAAATTAAGAATAATTAATACTAAGAATATCACCATCATGGAATTTTGAATACCATAAGATAAGAATACCATTTTTAGTAAGGCTCACTCTTTTCACAAAAATGCCATTTCATGCTTGAGACGAATGAACTAAATGTTAAAAATCTATTTTGAATTAGGATCCTAACCTTAGAATGCTGTAAGAATATTTTAGGAATGATTTTCCCAAAAAAGTTAAGAGTATCCATAATGAAATGGATTTACACTATTCTTATAAAAAAAAAGCGTGTACTAAACTAAACGTGACTAAAGTCATCACGTGGAAAGCAGACATATTGTACACGAGTGAGCGATATGTTTTAGAGAGTTGCAGACGTTAAAGTAAGAATTCCTCAGATAAAAAAACCCAACCCAATCAATCGACTCTGCTTGCAACAAGAGAAGAATGATGGGTTTTTAACAGACTTGGGCTTTTGGGGGATAAAGCAAAATTTTAGGGCGTGGTTTCCGATTTCTTTTATTGCAACACTGGGTGCGAATGATTTAAAATCTGATTTAAAAAACTGTATTGTAATGCTTATTATCTGTTAGAAAAAAAAACTATAATGCCATTGGAATAAATTTACAATGAAGAAATTTGTAATATCCAGAATAACCTAAAAATTTACATTTCATTTTCACTACTGCAAGTTGGGTGTCCCCGTTCTCTTTTTTCCCAATACCGTTGGGAAACTTTTAAGCCTACAGCCCCTAAATTTACAGAGTCTAATACAGTTGATGCTCTTTAATTCGACGTTCTAATATTGTTACGCTTCATTATTTGATAATATTGAAATTCACCGTCAACAAGAAACATTCATGAACGACGCTCTACTATTCGAGACACTCCCTTATTCGATGAAAATCCAATTCTTCTTGAAGATCGAATTAGAGAGTGTCAACTGTATATCGAGAAGGGCGAATTCTTTGGCCGATAAACTTCGTCTAGATTGATATTGAATAATTAAGTTAAATTTGACGGTTAATATAGCCTGGATATCCAGACCGTACTCTTAGGTGCCAAATAAACGGGGGGGGGTTGGAAAATGGACCTTAGAAAAACCCTAAAAAGGGTCAAAATAGACTAGATTGAGGCTTTTTAGAGTAAAACAAGGAACTTTCCTTTTGGTAGCTGGGAATTTTTTCAAAAATTAATAAACGGGGGGGGGGGGGGGTCCTAATAAGATCCGGGGGGTTGGAAAAAAAAATCGAAAATTAACAAGCGGGGGGGGGGGGGGGGGGGGGGGGGGGGGGGGGGGGGGGGGGGGGGGGGGGGGGGGGGGGGAGGGGGGGGGGGGGGGGGGGGGGGGGGGGGGGTGGGGGGGGGGGGGGGGCGTTTATTTGGCACCTAAGAGTAAACTATTTCACCGTCTAGTTTTTTTTTATATTTTGTCTCTGGTTTACGGTCTGGTCCAAGTAACTCTTCTGCAGGGATATCTTTCCCTGTATATGCGAGTGTCTCTAATTGGTTAGTACGCGCCCAGTCACTAATTTTCGCGGGGTTTGTGATATTTTTCGATGCGCGCGCATAATTTATGGAAAAAGCTGACCTTGAAAAAAAAGATAAACAAATGAAAATGAAAATGCAGGTTCATTTCTAAACAAAATGGCCGCTGGAAAAGAGCCTTTATAAATGTGGCTGATGTTTTGATGTAGCTTAAAGTAGTTTTGAAAGTTTTTTGAGTTTGTAAAAGAGGTTTTATAGTAAGTTAATTATGTGTGTCTGCCTGGGTTTACAAAGTTTGAATAGTCTGTCAACAAGGGTTCACTCACAGGCAGTATCAAACAAACTGTACCCAATTTTTTTAGTTGCACCAGACTCTAAAATTTTAGAAACTTTGTATGTTGAGGTAAGAGTGTTTTTTTCTGAAATTTTGAGTCTGGATATCCAGGCTACGGTTAATAGTGAGTAAAAAGTTCGTAAATAATAACAATTAATTTTTGTAAAAGTGACAAAACGCTACATTTATCTCGTAGATTCCGGATTATGGATTTTTCAGTTTAGAGTGCATTTTAACTTATACACTGTTTTATAAACAGTATCATTCCCTAGAGACAGTTCAATCATTAAAAAAAAATCTCAAATTGGCATTTTCTACAATCTTTAAAAAATTCTAAAAGTGAAGATGAAAATGAAGAAGAAAAAAAGGAAGATCTTGTAGAAAAGTGCTATAACTTTCATTTTCACTGGAGAGATTCTTTGATCTTAGGAGATCATCACTGTGAAGAAATTTCATTAAAATATTTATTAAATACTAGGTCACAGTGTGGATCTAAACCACACTGAAACGACCGCCTTCCATCACGCATCACGCTCGCGAAAGAGCGCGCGCACATTATTAACGCCTACATGTCATCCCCAGTACATTTTAGATTATTCATTGAAAACAGATTACAATATAGTCATTTTTCATGTCTCGATTATTCAATTCCGAATAAAAGACATTCAGGGAAAATAAAGAGAAACACCTGGGTAATCTAGTTAAAAAAACTGAAAGTAAATGGCAGACAAAGTAATGAGCCAAGGCAAAACGAGATTAGCGTACCACTATGAAAGAAACCGCCTCCGGCGGTCGATAAAGTTATGATACAAAAAACAGCGTTTTTAGACGTCAATCAGCTTATAACTTTGTTTGATATCTTTTGATTGAATGATTATTTTTGAGAATTTTTTTCACAGTGATGACGTTCGATGATCAAGGATTCACCTCAGTGAAAATGATAGTTATAGCACTTTTCTACAAGATCTTCATTTTTTTCTTCATTTTTAGAATTTTCTTTAAAGATTTTTTTATTTCAAATTGTTCCACTCACTAATATCTTTCCAATGATACCAAAATTATAAAGATTGAAGAATTCCTTCAAAAGTTATAGGTAAAAGAAAAAAGAGTGCACACTTATCGTGAATAGACTTTAGATCAAATCAATGAGGGTAGAATTTTAATTGTATAGTATTGACAAAATTACCGCATACCATGCTTTAACTCACCGTCAGCACAACAAAGTAAAACTTCTATCAGTCCGCTTTGAGATACGCTAACCCGTATTACGCCTCCGTCCCGAAAATAACGCGTACAACGAACGTCGGCGTAAAACGGACACGATAAGGTTCTTCGAAATTCTTCAATCAGAACAATCTATGAAAATATCGCAGAAACTTGAAACTTAAAGGCTTTTACATAGTATCGTAGCTAATAATACAAATCTTGTATCTTTTCACTTTCTTCTCGAAAATCATCAAATAACATCCATAAAAAAACTTCCACGACGTAGCCCTGCGATCAAGGATGATGTTCAACACACTCAATTGATTCCGCCCAACAGGTAGATATATAAAGTTCTTGAGATTTTAGGAAGATTCCTACTAAGGCTATCTTTAAGGCTGTTTGTCTATAATTTCATTACAGACGAAATGCATCTTCAAGAAAATCTTCAGGCAAATTTAAATTTAAGCTACCAAATTTCGTCGAACAGATTGTTTAATTACGATACAGCACCAAAAAACATATAAAACCTCAATCGTTCAACATCACTTCCATAATCAAGTCTTGCATACCTTTATTTTGTAAAAACTCCGGACTAGCACAATGTAGGAATTTTGAAATTTTTTTTGAAACGAAAATTCAACCATTCATTTCCACCCAAGACTTACTAACCTGATGAAACTCTGCGTAATATACATTTATGTTTTCAACTCTTTCTTATAAGAGTAATTTTATAAGGACAATGAGGCGCAAAGTCGTGAAACAAAAGTAAGAACAATACAGCTGAATCCAAAGCCTAAAGTGAATTTAACCCAAAAAATAAGAAAATGAATAGAACAATTTGGGGCTCAAAATGCCGAAAAAGAACAGACGTATCTTAACAATAATTTACTAGTTCTATAAAAAAGAGTTAGAAATTTTAGATAAAAATTGTAAAATTTACCTTGAAAAGTTGCAGCTATTACAAGTGAACACCATAGCTTCAAATGACAAACGACTCCAATAAAAAAAAACAATGGAAAAATCCAATCAACCAATAATTAACCGTAAAAAAAACAAATAGTATTTTCAATTCAAAAAAATGACCTTTTTAGGCCAGTTAATCACACAATCGATAAACCAAAAATATCCTTATGAGTAGTGATTATGGTAATATGTTTTTAATACCAATATGAATAGCACGATACTAATTAAAGTTTCCAATCGCAAATATTATGAAAACTCTTCAAATTTTAAGGGAAAAATAACAAAAGACAATAATCAGTTTAAACGACCATCAACAAATCATTGAAGACCAGCTTTTGCATCCTTAAAGGAGCAGTCTGGTTCATTATAATCCTCAAGAATGATATTTAATTGACTGTATTAATATCTCCCTCTATAAATAAATAAACAGAACATTAAAGGGATAATCAGATGGTTTGTAGAAAACAATAGAATTTCAACGTAAGAACCGTGTAAGAACCCATTTTCAAAAATTTCAAATTTTGATATCTCGATATTGGAAAATTGTTACACAAAAATACTTCGAGGTTTTGCTAAGGATCATAGAAGGTTTCTGTAATCTAAATATCTCAAACCATCTGATTATCCCTTTAAAAGTTTTTATATATAATATCGTCCGAAATAACTTTTCATGAGGGCGAAAGAGCCCGGAAAATCTTGATCCGTCTAATTTTTTCGCGAGTCATTTCGCGTGGATTTAATTTCGCGAATGTGATTGAAATCAGTTCAAAATACGGGACTGAAGATGGCAATTTTTGCCAAAAATATTAGAGATTTTGTCATACTAAATACGATTTAAAGAATTCCGAATGGATTTATTTTCGCAAGTTAAAATAATAATCTAATTAAAATTTGAAGAGATACTTTCGCAAAAAAGCCAAAATTCGAGAAAATGCAAAATTTAATCTCGCCAAAATCGCCAACATCTGATTATATCGGGTATGGAACAATAAACCAATAAACAATTTTATAAAACCCTGAAACACCTAAAAAATCCTTTTAACGAAGATTAAAATTTATAATTTCATAAATTCTCAGGAAATATTATTTGTCCAAAAAGCTAATAGAACATTATCAAAAGTCAAGCAGAGACGTGATAGTCAGTGTAGCATTTTATCAATCATGGAAAATAAGGAATGATTTTATTTGCGACGACAAAATAGAATTTTTTCCTTTTATCGGAATTAAATATCAACCATGCTTTTATATGAATCTATATAGGAGCTATATATTAGTATGTATAAATTTGACAATAGCAAATAAATTGATAAAGAGTAACAGCATCATGTGAAAGGAACTAAAAGATGTATATCTTTTAACCGATAGAAAATAGCTCATTAAAATTGTCCTGCCTGTATCCAGACACATGTGTATCAAATATCTAATGCCTAATCGAATATGATTGAGATATTACCGAAAAGGATCTTTCTTAGACGCTGAGAAACGAAACGTTTATTTAAAATTCCTTATCTACACCGGGTCTACACCCCTGTTGCCACAGACCCGGTGGGAGTCCCCCCATTGGGAAATTTGGCTAAAATTTCGTCCACAATGGGAAAATACCCTACATTAGATTTACCAGAGAATTTCATTGGGATTTCGATTGAAGTTTTCTTCTCCACTGTTGGAAGAAGTTCTACCGGGGATATGAGACAGGGGCGTTTATCTAGTAGTTTCCTAAAAAGAGTATTCCAGTGTAGCAACTTCTTTAGTTTTCTATTATTTCCATCGTACAAATCCTGTCTGGAAGAAAAAGGTTTCTCTTTGTAGCTCTAAAGGAAAATTAATATTTTTTGCATTTTTAAAGGAAAAAGAGTCCCATGTTAAAGAAATGTCCTAAAAAGGAACAAAGAGCCACACCACTAAGAAATTACTTAACACCACTATGGTAATGCCTACGAAAATTTTTTGAGGAATAAAAAAATTCTTTACATGCCTGAAAGATATCTTTTTCGAGAATCTTTACATAAAAATCATTTTATAAAATTTATCTGTACGCCCACCAATGCACAAACAGTAACCGTTAGAATAATTCAAAAATCACACAGTACACTCTCCTTGACTGAAACCTCTATACACGAATATCTCCTTAACTCGAACAAGTTTTCTCGTCCCTTCAATAAACAATACCGAGTTTATGTATTTGCACTTTTGAGGACGGTAAGGTGACTGAAGCGATTTGAAAAAACCCGCAATTCCGCCCCGCAAAATCGAGGACGGTAAAAGTGCTGATTTACCGTCGTCCTCAGCTGGTCAGGATCCAGTCAAATTAGAACATTACCGTCTCCGTCGCTGAAAAACACACATACATAAACTCGCTAATGCCTTATAAACCCTTACTACAATCTCGGTCAAAATATATTGAGAATTTTGGTTAATTCCTCATTTTTAGCAATTTAAAGTTCGGGCGAGAAAGTCGCTTGTGGGCTAATTGATAAATTTATTCGAATATTTCAATTCGGGAGGGGTTTATAGACTTCCAGGCTATATTCTGAGCAGTGTTGGACCAATCTTGGACTTTAGGATCCCCACATCCTAAGGTCTCTCAGAGTTAAAACTCTAACCTTCCAACCTAATTTAGAGCGCTTCCAAATCGTTTGTGGTTGTAAGATTACGTGGGAATTTCCCTTTTTTCTCAAATATTATGACTTTGATTGTACATAACTCGAAAATTCCTTAACTCAAATAAATTTATATTCCCTGTGCGTGTTCGTATGCTGAATGACAACTTTTTAATTAATGTAACATGACACTCATTTTATCTTTTCATTGAAAGAAAGCATCGTAGCTTTTCACTAAGCAGACAAAGTTTTTCTAATTGGTCCAGCGCGCAGCAGAATGGACCTTTAAAAAGCAACTGATCGAAAAGATTTTGTCTTTGTCGGGGCCTGTGCGCGCAATAAATTAACAAGTCCAGGCTAAACCAACCGCCGATCTAGAATTTTTGCCCCGTCTACCCGCGCGATGTTTGACCTGTGTTTTGGATTGAATTGGTAGTAGGGTCAAATTTCCCGGTTAGATTAAAGGGTTGTTTCAGGTAGGGTCAGGTAGGGTTAGGGCTAGGGTTGGGGATGGGAGTTAACCCCTGGTTAGGGTTTTAGCCCCCGGGTAGAGTTTGGAGTAAATACCATATTTATAAGGAACTTTGAACTCCTTAATGCAGTTGTGACTCGATGGCCGAGTGGTTAAGGCGCTGGCGTTCTAATCATAGGTGCTATGTATATATCTTTCCGACCTAGGTCCATTCGGATGCTTCTATCGTCACCCAAAAGCACCCAAGAAGGTGTAGAACCATTCTACCAAACGTATGACCTACCTCGAAAGGTTGATGGCGTGGGGAGTAGGAATGATTTCCTAAATCTTTTCTATTTCAATGAAGTTCGGATTCGTGGGCAAACAATTTATGAAGAATACTCAGCATGAACATGGGATAAACAAAAGTCCATCGATATTTGTTTCGAAATTTGCAAAATATTTTATCCGGCAACCGACATTCACGATCTCAATTACGTAAATCTAGCGAATGTATGAAAAGATAACTTAAGTTATGAAACTTCACACCATGGATTAATTATATCTAAATAAAGTTTAAAAAATCTATTTTGCAACAAGAAGAAAGTAATATCTTTCTACAAAAACCTAACCATCATTATTAGACTAGCAAGCTTCTGTCTTTCCTTGGACACAGGAACGCGGGGATAGTGCTTATAATAAAGAGTTCTTATGAAAAATAGAAATTGCCGCGGGAGAGTGGTTTGGAAAGACATGTTGTATTCAGTGAACATATAGAAAAATAGATCCTCTTGCAAGTTTAATCTGTAGCGAAATCCAACGGCGTGGTTTACTAGTCTACCATCATTTCAACCATTTTTGACGATCATACTCTACAGACAAAAATGGAACTTTCACAAAAGTACGTAGATACGAAACAAAAGAAGAAGGCACAGATAGATAATAGACCATCAACAAAGGTGCAAACAATTAAAATAATGGCAAGATGAAGACAGACCCTAGAGTCAGGTGTGGCCATGAGTAAACACTCTCTGCTACACTCGCGAGTCACCCGTCATCTTTACCAGAAATAATGCTGCAGACATTATTTCAAAGAAAGTGAAACGAAAAAAAATGGATATAAAAGAGAGACACGGAAACGTTAGAAAAGTTAGGGACTCCGGATAAACATCGAATGAAACGGTGGGGAGCGAAGTATTGTATTTCCATTGTTTCAGAAAACAATCTATGTCCGCAAAAGACAACTATCATGGCGGCTCGAAGGACTCTGATTTCGAAAAATAATTATTAATTATTTCTAAAAAGTTCTCTATCTATTTCTATCTGCACTTTTGTTGACCAAAAGTTTGAAAATAAATATTAGAATACCAAGCAAACAAAATGCTTATAGTCACACGAAATTTTCAGCTGGGTGTATCTTTCTAATATTTCTCCAAGAACGGCTGAGATTGACATATATATCACTTACTCATTGATCACTTACTTTGAGTGCCCCTCCATCGGGTTGAATGATCACTGCGGTTCATTTGAAAAGCTATATTTCCATTCAACAACGAATTTAAAAACAAATAGTTCCATGGCATACTTTTGATTTTCCCTATGATATGACATAGGCAATCTTCATAGTACGTTTAAAATAGTTAAGCTTGTTTTCAAAGAGAGGGAAGTGGGGAATTTTCTATTACGAAGATTAGATGATTAGATATAACGCCATAGAAAATATTCTTGTCTGTAAATAAATAAAATGCAAAAAAGACAAAAAGGTTGACCACTTATTACTCCCAGGGTAAAGGTACCTTGGGCTAATAGAGGGTACAGAGTTGGCTACCTTTAAGACAGCACTTTTTGAATATTTAAAGTCTCGATTTCAAGGGTAGTAAAACGATAACAGAACTTTCCTTAGGACCCATGACGTCTTTTATGCGACGCAACAAAACCTGGTCCATTTCAAAGAATGAAGTATTTAAAAAAGTTTTTCCCAAAAACTGACGTCACAGGCAAAACCCCTTGACCCCAAACATTGGACGAAATTTCAAAGGCAGTGAAACTCAAAACCACTTATACGTTACACCTAAAGGATGTGTCTTGGGCATCTGTGAGTGATAGACTTGACTTGATAAAGGAACCAGAGCCTTCTATAACACACCCCTGTGTCACAGACCCGCTGGGACCCCAGCCCCAATGGAAAATGAAGCAAAAATTTCGTCCCCGGTGGAAAAATGCCCTTGAATTTCAGTGACTTTGATTTCATCCCCATTCGAAATTCCATGTTTAAAAATTGTACTCCAAAACCATACAGAACCATCCCCACTGCGCTTTTTAACCTAGGATTAATAGAATTTCTATCCCCCATTAGGATTTCAATAGGAATTTTTATCCCCACTGAGGGAAAAAGTTCCACCGGGGCTGTGAGACAGGGGTGTTATAACTCTCTTATTTTGAAATAGGTTCTGCGGTGTCAGGAAAATTGCCCCCGAGAAAACTGCCCCCCGGAAAACTGCCCCCCGGAAAATTGCCCCCCAGGAAAATTGCCCCCCAGAAAATTGCCCCCTAGAAAATTGCCCCCTAGGAAAATTGCCCCCCGGAAAATTGCCCCCTATTTTTCCATTTTTCGAAACTAAATCTAACTCAATTTTCAACATTTGGGAGATTTTGGATTACGCAATTTTACGTGATCGTGTCTTAACGGATTAAAAGATCTAGAATATTTTGGGGCTATATTTTGGTCCAACGGTTGCAGGTTGCAGCCGTAATTTTCATTAAGTTGACGCTTTCTATAAGGAATAATGTGGTTTAACCATGGAATACAGAGAAAGCGTTTTCTCTGTTTAGCGATAGTCAATTTCAATTACCGTGAAAAGCACAGCTCAAAATCATATATTTACGCTGTGCCGACGAATCGAGATTCTATTCATCGCGCAATCAGCGAAGACAAAAGTAACCATGACGACCATCCAAGATCTTGGATGAGCGTCATAGTCGATATTTTTATTCCCGTCGTTGAAAACACAACTTACAAAAAGTCATCAATGCTTTGTAAAAAGAGTCAGTGATAGAGAATCATAACATAAAGTCTGTCTATTATTTCGATTCAATTAAAGTGACATTTCCATAATTAAAAGTTTAGCAATTACTGTTATACATTTGGGTATCATGTAAAAGATTTCTTTCGAAATAAACTCATTTCAATTACACTTGGAGGTTTCTGGGGAATTCGTAAGTAGTAAACTGCATCCTGATACAGTCTGCTAGACATTAATAAGGTAATATTTGCTCTTCATCTTTGATTCTTTCTACAGTGATTAGATTGACACATGCGCGATAAAATTTATATTATTTGTCTTCAGAGGTTACTATTTTCTTTGAAAACTTAACCTCTGATACTCAGGGTAAATTTCAATGTGTTTTATACAAAAACATTGAATCATCAAATGAATTAAGATTCTAAATTCTTAATTCTTAAAGAAAAAAGACGCCTCAAAAACGACTTTTACAAGTTTTGTATGAGGTGGAGAAAGATAGTCGAGTAATAAAATCACTTTCAAAAAAATCTTTCCCCATTTCTTAACCCTAAGCGCCCTATCCGTGCTATCTTAAGCTAAGGGAACTAATTTTTACTAACTCGCCAAAATAAGTTCCCACCAAAATTAAAATTTCAGTTTTCTTGGCTAAATAACCCCTGAAATTCAACAAAGTTGCTCAAAATAAGATGAAATCTGAAACCGATTTGCACTTTTTTCATTAGCTTTTAATTAAAATTTCCCACCCCCGTTTTCCCCCGTTAAAAAATTTTACCTCTGTGAGCTATTTTTCCAAAACTCTACGCTGACCCCGTTTACTAGGTACCCTAAGAGTAATTCAAAATTTGAAGTTCCTTTGCATCATTGGGAATTTCCATAATTCCTAGGGGGCAATTTTCTTTTTTCTAGGGGGCAATTTTCCTAGGGGGCAATTTTCCTAGGGGGCAATTTTCTAGGGGGCAATTTTCCGGGGGCAGTTTTCCGGGGGGCAATTTTCTCGGGGGCAGTTTTTCTAGAACCAGGTTCTGCATAGGCTAGTTCTGCATGGAATTATTTCACCCTAAATTTCAGAACATACAAGGCAATTTGGAGGATTGATTGAAAAAATATATACTTTGAAATATATTTTCCTGGCAAATCTTCAAAGCTTCATGAAATTCTTTTTCATTCTTCAAAGGAATTTCAGTACTTATCCTACCACGCCTTACTTAAGATTTAAGATCTCTTATTGAACCAAAGCCAAACAGATTTCAATAGATTTATTTTATCAAAACTAAGATTTTGCCCAGTTAGAGACCATGACTATAAATACTTATTTTAGACCACTTCCTATAAAACAAAACAATCCCAAAGCTTATTATTATTATTATGGCGAGCTACTTAAATATTTTAAAATGTCGTTCAGGCAACCCCGTCTCTGTAACCCAATATAGTCTTGCTTCGAAGGTTACAGCCTCTAGAAGGCAGCTCGTTTGAGTCGAAAAACCTCCCTTTTTTCTCTATAAAGGTTAACCATTGGACCTAAAACTTATGTACATCTGAAATCAGTAGGCTCTAAAGTACCTATGTATCGAGAATACAGTTTCTAGCACTAAATTCAGTTTTTTCTTCTTCATTTTTCGTCTTTGTTTTATAAAATTTTTAGAATATAATTTTTTAAACGGTATACTATCTGTAAGATTTGAAGCATTCGTTTAAAAATGGTAAGCGAGACAAACAATAGTGCATACTTAAAGTCAATAGATTTGTTACCAAGTTACTTTGTTTATGAAGAAATCAAATACAGCTTTATATTACAATGCTCTTGTTTCTGGGAATTCTAAAATGATCGAAAATGACAAACAAGAAAAAACATATTTTCAAGATTTTGACCATAAAAGTACACGAGAAGAGAAAGTTAATCGATTCCGTGTCGATATCAACAACAATTATATCGATTTCTAGACAGGGAAATTCTTAAGGGAATTCCAAAACGAACTTCCAAACACATTATATAAAGCTGCTGGTTTTGGTGAATATTTCAAAACGCTTTTTGATGGATCAGAGAAGATTGGGAGAG
Organism: Clytia hemisphaerica; assembly: GCF_902728285.1. NCBI lineage: Eukaryota > Metazoa > Cnidaria > Hydrozoa > Leptothecata > Clytiidae > Clytia > Clytia hemisphaerica. The sequence goes on from NW_027104543.1 coordinate 144,024, forward strand.
AAAATTGTGTTGTGGAAAAGTAAGTTTTTATTTCTCAAAATATGCGAACATATTGCCCTCTAGACGAGCTGACCCAAAATGCAACCACTTTTGAGTAGCCTGAATATCCAGGCTGTAGAATTTTTTGGTTTATCGCCTTGAAAGCGCTTTGGATTTTAAAATTTCAAATCAGTAGCATTTTCCAATTTTTGGCTGGTTTGTAAAATACACGACACCGACAGAAGAGTAAAAATGTATGTCACGTGGATTTGCTTCACAAAATTTGACCAAAAAAGATGAATGCGAGAAAAAGTTATATGGGCCTAGATACGAAGTCATATTTGGTGACAATTTGCAAATTATGAACATTTCAAAAGTTATGAAGATCGATGGAAAAGTGACGCATTTGGTTAAAGATAAGAAAAATTGCACAATATTCTTAATTATCTTTTGAATTTCACGCAGTATTAATAGTGGATACGTCTACAAACCCTTAGCGGGCGGCGTACTCGTCAAAAACCCTCTTCCCCTTGCAAGGCGATCGCTGCCTTAGGTGTTTATAACAGTAAACATAATTCTCATTAACAGATCATGAGTCAAAAAGAGAGAGACATTGCTGCTTTGGCGAAAACCATTTATGGAGAAGCAAGAGGGGAAACGCGAGAGGGACAGTATGCAGTTGCACATTCTGTTGTCAACCGATTCCATTCTAATAAGTCATGGTTGAAAGGTTGGTATATCTTATTTTATGTGTGGTAATTAAACCAGTAGAAATCTAAATGTCTTGAAATCTCGTTGAGAGTAGAACAGCGATCTATCTTCATAATGTACAGTGCCGTAGGGAAGCATTTTGATATTGTAAATTTTGAAATCTAGAGCTCTAAATTGGCTAAAAACATACTCAAAAAATAAATAAAAAAATAAATAATAAAATGATTCGAATAAAGGCAAATTTTAAAGGTAAAATACTCCATTTTATGAAAAATCACTCTTATTTTTAATTACTGGGGAGGGGGTCTAAGCCCTCCCTAGCCCCCTAGCACTCTCTTTATACAAACACTAAGTAAATCTTTCAATTTAGGAGACACAATCGAGGCAACATGTAAAAAACCACAACAATATTCATGCTGGAATTCTAATGACATCAACGCAAGTAAACTCCAAAATGCCGGCGCCGAATTCTATCAAATTGCGAAAGAAGTTATTGATGGACATCACCATGACAATACAAGAGGGGCGTTACATTACCATGCTGATTACGCCAAGGCGGCACACCAATGGGCAGATAACAAAACACCGTGTGCGACTATCGGTGCCCATATGTTTTATAATAATATAGATTGATTTGAAAAATCTTTTATTTACACCCCTGTCTCACAGCCCCGGTGGAACTTTTTCCCACAATGGGGATAAAAGTTTCTATCAAAGTCCCAATGGGGATAGAAATTCTATTGTTCTCGAGCTTAAAATATCCCAGAATATCCAGTGGGGATGGTTTTGGACAGCAAATTTTTGCATTGAATTTCGAATGGGGATGAAATCAAAGTCAATTTCCCAGTGGGGCTGAAATTGTAGGGTATTTTGTCCACCGGGGATAAAATTTTAGCTAAATTTTTCAGTGGGGCTATGGGGTCCCAGCGAGTCTGTGACACAGGGGTCTTTCATTCTTTCTTACAGTCAGTGTACTAATTTTGTCAAGATGGTACATTTGAGGGTGAGCTGCAAAAAGTCATACAGTATAAATTGAAATTGTGATCGTAAGAACATTTATCAGAGGTCAAATCGAGGGTTCTTTCCTCATTGAATATCCAGATATTTCATTGTTGACTGAATGATACTTAACTATATTATCGGCCTTTTATTTTTTACCAGACCAAAGAGATAATTGAGGTGACACGGAAAGAAAATTTAGGGCTGTATAAATTACTCTTGTTTGCCATTGCTATTTTCTTTACTGTAGAATCTTTTGTGTAATTAGATCCGAAAAATATTTTCCCCGATCAGGGGCACTATACGTTTTCCTACTTTTATTACAAAAACATACATAATGGGGTGGCTCAACTCTCAAATCTCTAACAGAGTGCATCTCACGTTTATCGTTTGTAGTACATACCAGACGTAATTAATCAAACAGTTCGTTCGATTACCAGAACTTATCAAACCTTGTCGAACTTATTAATCGGACAACAAATGACAAAGTTCGATTAAAAATACCGTTCGATTGGTTCGATTAATTACATCTGGTATATAGTGCGGCAATGAATTTTGAGATTCGTTCGATAAAGTTCTTTGAATTTTTATGATTAGGTTTGTTAAACCTAAAGAAATTCTTAAAATGTTACTCCTAAAGTGACTTTTTACAAAAATTTCTTTGCTCTCGTGGAAAAAATATTTTAGTTTTTGAAAAAAAATCTTTTTTAATTTTTTATGAATAATATTGTTTTTTAACATGGAAATTGATTAACCAGATCAGCCTGCTAACTGAGCTGGCTCTATTTTCTAAGCAAATCAATTGACCAGTAGTTTTAAAACTGGGAAAAAAAATTTTCTTCAGTGGATTTCTTTTCTTTCGCGAGCGACAGTTCGATTTTGATCGAGGTTTCGATCGTAAATCGATCGATTGACACATTCCTGTCTCACAGCCCCGGTGGTACTTTTTTACTCAGTGGGTATGTAAAAATTCTTATTGAAATCCCACATTGGGATAGAAATTCCATTGTTCAAAGAATAAAAAATCCAGTGGGGATGGTTTGGGGATGGTGCAATTCTTAAACATTTAATTTCGAGTGGGGATAAAATTCCAGGGTATTTTCCTATTGGGGACGAAATTTTTGCCAAATTTCAAGTGGGGCTGGCCTGGGGTCCCAGCGGGTCTGTGACACAGGAGGTATATTGATATGTTCTGGATTTAGTATAGTTCTCCAAAATCATAATTTGTCCTTCCTAGTCCAGTAACGAGTAAAAAGTAAATAATCAAATAAGAAACCCAAAACAAAACCAAACAGAGCAAAACCAAAACAAACTTCTTTTTTAACTTTTAACCTGAACCATCAACGGCCAACGGAACGATAAGATAAAAAAGTAAGTTATAATACCTCGTCAGTCGAAGAAAGGAGTCTTTTGGAGTTGTTTTCGTCTCGGACAAACATCTTCGTTTGAAATCACCAATCAGCTCATAATTTTCATCAAAAGAGTTATAGCGAGTTCCAAGTTTCAATCAGTTTACAGAAACGTGTCTTCACATTCTTTCTCACGCAGTACCACATGCTGATTTGTAAACAAAAAAATCATATTTCATTCAAAGAAAATAAGAACATTCGAATCGAACGTTCGAATGAAGATAAGGCCCTTTGTAGATATTAACAATTCCATTCGGACTTTTAAGGCCTTATTTTTTTTCATTTGCGCGCGGTGTGCCGTCATGGGGCCTGGAATTCCCGAGTTATTTCATTCCGAGTTATTTTACATATGGCGTCATAATTTTTGTTTTGTGACGTCATTATGACGTCATCACAAAATGATAACTCGAGTTTTTTTAGAGCTTTTAACTTTTCGAGTTATTTGGTGTTAACTCGGTTTTTATTCGTGTCTTTAATTTATCGAGTTATTTAAAAAAAATTCATTTTTATTTATAGTAGATATTCGATTTATGGAAAATTCGACTTGTTTACATGGGCTTGTTACCTGAAGGGGCAGATTTGTGTTAAATATATCAACAAATAACTCGAAAAGTTAAAGGCACGAAAAAAACCCGCAATAATGGACAAAAGGTTTGTAGACTTCTGCAATATTTGCAAAATACTTCAATATCGATCAAAAACAAGTTCCCAAGAGCAAGGATTTATTATACACTGGATATACAAGTAACAGATTTTTGCCGATTTCTCGTGTATTAGCTATGTCCGCAGTAATGATATTATTGTTCACTCTCCTTTCCTCATTAATCATTAAATGATTTTTCGAAGCATTTTCATCGCATTTCTTATTCAGACTAATTTCTTATCGAAAATCACTCATCCAATTCCCAAAAGAGACTTAAAACTTTCCTGTGAGAGTCAGATTCTTCCACTTAATTGCTAATTATAAGTCGTTATGACGTTTCAAGCTGTGAGAAAGATGCAAAAGACGTGTTGTGTATAAGAAATTTAATGTTGACACCGGAAATCTTCAAACTTCAACCTCAAAAAAACCACTTTGCCACCACGTGCCTCCAAAGAATTTCATACCACAGTAGAGCCAAGACATTCAAGTCTTATGTATGTTAATTTAGTCTCTTCTGGGAACAGTCTTGGAAATATATTTCCAATTGAAAATTTCGTGTCACTATAAGCATTTTGCGTGAATTTCTTGTCTAATGATGTTTTTCTCACATTACATTTCACAAATGTATCCAGCTCGGAATGCTAGCCTTACTTTCAAACTTTTTTTCTGCAAATGTACGAAAAGAAAGAGCTAGAGAACTTTTTAAAAATAAGACTGATAAACATTTTTAAAAATTAGACATCTTCGAGCCGCCATGACAGTTGTCCTTTGCGGACAAAGCTAGAACATCAATTGTTTTCTGAAACAATGAAAATACAATGATTGCTCTCCATCGTTTTATGAGTCGTTTATCCAGTGTATAATAAATCTTTGCCAAGAGGTTCTGGGTGCTATCCAAACCTATCCAAAGCTGTTCAAAGTCTTTGAAAGTTACCCACTGCAGTCTAACCGCAAGGGCTCGATTAACTGGCTTACACCAATATCAAAACGCTGATTATTTTGCTTGTGGTTCCCTCAAAAACAATTCAAAAGCAATACAACGACTTCGAAAGTGTTTTTCTTAACTTCCCTCCTTTTTCAGACACATTGAAGAGTCATTATGCTCTATTTCTCATTTTGTCTACAACCTTTAGTCCATGATTGCGAGTTAGAAGATACCAAATTACAAATAACTCGAAAAGCTAAAGGCATGAAAAACACCC